>NC_090649.1:224939102-225239102 GCF_040937935.1 Hyperolius riggenbachi
CCGGGGAAAAATCTGGATTTGACGCAGAGCAGCGTTTTAAGGGCAGAAATCACATTGAATGCTAAATTGCAGGCCTAAAGTGCTTTTAAACATCTTGCATGTGTATACATCAATCAGGCAGTGTAGTTAGAGTACTGCTTCACACTGACACACCAAACTCACTGTGTAACGCACCGCAAACAGCTGTTTGCGTAGTGATGGCCGTGCTGGACTGGTGCGCAACATGGCCAAAGTGCAGGCTGTGGGAGTTTTCTAGCCCATATGGTCGCCGGGCTGTGGTAGCTCAATGATAGAACAGTGACTGTCCAGCTGATCAAATTTGGTCTGTCCACAATGAAGAAACAACCTTATTATCTTCTTGTATGTAGGAGTTCCAGTATAGGTAGGTAGGCATAGGTAGGAGTCCCAGTATAGGTAGGTAGGCATAGGTAGGAGTCCCAGTATAGGTAGGTAGGCATAGGTAGGTGCCTCAGTAGTTAGCTAGGCATAGGTAGGAGACCCAGTATAGGTAGGTAGGCATAGGTAGGTGCCTCAGTAGTTAGCAAGGCCCCCTAGTATAGGTAGGTAGGTAGGTAGGTGTCCCCGTATAGGTAAGTAGGTGCCCCAGTAGTTAGGTAGGCATAGATAGGTGTCCCAGTATAGATAGTTAGGCAGGGCCTGGCTGGCACAGTAATAACAATTACCAAGGTCCAGCTGCAATAGATAGGGCTGTATAATGTCAGTGTCAGTGAGCAACACACACAAAAAAAAACACACCAGGAGAACATTAGCTCTCAAAAGAGCTGTTGAGGGGGGCTATTTTAGCAATAACAATCAGCCAGGAGCAAGCCAAGAGCCTAACTAATCTTTCCCTAGGAGAAAAAATCTGCAGCACCTCTCCCTAGTCTGTCTATTTGCAGCAGGCACACGAGTGAGTGTCATGGCCAGCGAGCCTGCCTTATATAGGGAGGGGGTTCCAGGGCTTAGTGTAGCCTGAATGGCTACAATGTGCCTGCTGACTGTGATGCAGAGGGTAAAAGTTGACCCTCATAGTGCATTATGGGGTGAATCGAACTTCCGCAAAAGTTTGCCTGTTCCAGACGAACGCGAACCACCAAAGTTCGCCTGGGATCGTTCGCCGGCGAACCGTTCGCTACATCTCTAACTGTGATATCATAGCTTAGGCTAAACATTACTGGAAGGGTGAACATACCAATAGACAGCAATGTATAAATATACTGTAAGAAGAGTTTCTGATGCTGAAACCAGAATAAGTAACATAAAATTGGGTAGCCTGAATAATATATTACTGTTGCGGTTTCAGATGGTGTCCTGTTGAATCAGTTTCCAGCGGTTGCGGTGGGCTCTCCTGAGGCATGGAGTCTGTGTAGCTACGGGTCTTCACCAGAGCACCCCGCAAGGGTTGATGAGCTGCTATCCCTAGTGGGCAATGGACTGCTTTGCTGCCTGGTAGCCACAGGTCACGACCCTCAGGATTGCCCCACCGGTAACACAAGAGAACAGTTGACACTGCGATGTGGAGGTCAGAGAATCAGGCGAGGAGGGGGGGTGGTCAGACAGTCCGGAATCAGGGCAGGCGGAGTTCATTCAGCACAGGTAACAGGCAAGTGGTTGAGGCAGGCAGAGTTCAATCAACATGGGAAACAGGCAAATGGTCAAGGCAGGCGGCAGGAAAGCGAAGTCAGGAACAGGCCAATGTCAGTATCAGGATCAGACGAAATGCGGGTAGAGCAACAAGCACTACTGCTAGCAAGCTGCATAAACAGACAGCACCGCTGCTCTTACCCATTGGCTTCAAATAGACTCAAATGGCGGCAATTTTGAATGCATGGGCACAAGAGTCCGCATTGCGGTAGCCCGCATGCATACTAACAGTCGCATTAGAATGCCACGCATGCGTACTAGTGTACAAACCATTACGTATTACTGCGCATGCGTGACCTCCCACTCACAACGAAGACACCCTTGGTGTCACACCGAAAGGCGTGACGTGATGAAACAAACATACAATTTGTCGTCTGGACCCGCGCGCCATTGGCTTTAAATAGACTGAAATGGCGGCAATTTTGAACGCCATGCACGTGTACAAGCCATTACGTATTACTGTGCATGCGTGACCTCCCACTCACGACGAAGACACCCCTCACACCGAAAGGCGTGACGCGATGAAACAAACATACAATTTGTCGTCTGGATCTGCGCGCACGCGCACAAACCAAACGCTGTTCCAGACGACTAGGAGAAGCACGCTGATCAGGAGGGTGAGTATGACAATTACAGTATACTATTTATCATTATGGTGCCTGTTTTAGTTGTAATGTAAAATAGGAAGTGCCCGAAAAGTTTGTAAAATGATTAGAAATCGTTCATAAAAAGTATGTTGGCGTACTTTCAGGTTAAATGCTACACCTGACCAATTTGCCAAATACCTCATTATATGCACTATCAAATAGACAAAGCTATGATTCCAAATCACTTCATCAACAGGTCATAAATCGTACTGCAGCTTAAAGGGAACCTAAACTGAGAGGGATATGTAGGTTTCCTTTAAAACAATACCAGTCATGTGATCTCTTTGGCGACAGTAGTAGGAGAGTCAGACAACTGGTATTATTTTAAAAGGAAAAATGCATATCGTTCTCAGTTTAGGTTCCCTTTAATTCCCGAAAAAAAGTGAGTAAGGGACCAAACCTATCTCACCTTGGCAGAATAGTACTTGACCCATTGTAAAGCTGTAAAAAGGTGTATACAGAACTTGCATAACCCCGCCTCGCGACCTCAACAAATTAATTTGTATCGCTACCTACCAGTTAACCTAATTAGTTTTGAGGCATCCCACTTATATTACACTATCCATTCTTTTGTTGCCACTTTTCCAACTGTTTTTTTTTAAACACTGCTCACATCAAATGCAAAATGAGCATTTTTTTATGAAATGACATTTCCTTATTTAAGCACTTAATATGAGGTTTTCACTTGCATTTTATATAAACTCAGCTGCCTAATGCAGCCAGCCATGCAGAGTGGGCAGCAGGGAACAGTCATAGTTAGCTGTCCGGATGGCTAGGTCAACTTTCTCCTCCACCTAAGGTGGCGCTGCACTCCCAACATCCTATTCTGGGATCTGATCACATGATAGAACATGTGATTAGAACCCAGAGGATGGTGTCAGTGTTGCAGAGCTGCCCGGTGGTGAAAGAGAGGTGATGGAAGAGTCTCTTCCATCACCTCTCTTCCACCACTGAATGGCACTGCAATGCTGACACCATCCTCTGGGCTCTGATCACAAGTAATATGTGATCAGAACCCAGAAAACATATCGGGATTGAAGCACTGCCACGAGTGGAGAAGAGAAGAAGCCAATACAGTTGTCTGGATGGGTAACTATGACCGCTCCGCTGCCGTTTTGTATAGCCTGCCAAGCTGAGGAAGGCACACTTCCCCAGCAGCAGGAAAAATGTGGCCCTGCAGCACACATAGTTTTACTATATGTGGCTGCTAAAAGGTTAATCAATAAAATAGGCCAGCAACTACTATACCGTTTAGGGAACTTTTTGTAGATTAAAGATTTATTGGCTAATATTTCTTGGCAGTCAAAAGAATGTCTAGATTCCAGAAGATATATTGTTGTATGGCTTAGTTAGGCAGGAGAAAGAGCTTCAAACAAATTCAAAGTGAATCCATCCTGCCAAGGAGCTTTGTTAGAAGGATATTAATAATTATTGCATTAATCTCATCTAATGCAAGACATCTTTTCAAGTCCCCTACTCCTTTTTTTCTAAAAACAATTCTATCTTATTGGAAAGAGTTAGATTTTGGTATAATTAAAACCTATGTTGAAGATGTGAGGGCTTTATAAGAATTCAGAGAAACTTCTTAGACTTAGTTTTCTATAGCAAACGGCCGGTCATTTCTTCTCTTAATTCTAAAAGTGAATGTATTATAATTAAACATTTACTTATATTGTATAAGCTATTTTCCCCACATTTTCTTCATATAACATTTCTGTATTTCTGTCTATGATGTGGATTCACACAACTAAATTTATGCGTTCTCTCATTGTTAGGGTAAAAATAGCAAAAGTGAAATTATCTATAAAATAATTCATGAGATAAGTTTCCTGAATCATACCCATATATTTCCTTCAATTTCCTTCAATTTAGTCTTCAACTTGACTAACTCCTCACTGTGGGTTTAACATTTTTTTCAACCTCTCCACTTCACTTAAAGGGATTAGAGAACCTAAACTGAGAAGGAAATTGATTTTTCCCTTTAGGCTGGTTTCACAGTGGGATGTTACAGGCGCACGTTAGAGCAGCCTGTAACGCACCCCACCGCACAGCAATGAAAAATCAATGGACTGTTCACAGTGCCCACGTTGCATTACTTAGTAACGCTGCGCCACAAGACAACGTACTGCATGCAGTACTTTATAAGTTAGACTGCTTGCACATGCTCAGTAACGTTGGGGAGGAGCGGAGAGCGGCCAGGCACATGGCTAATTAATATTCACTGCACTCAGTGATGTGCAGTGTTTACTTCCTGGAGCAGCCGCTCTGTGCGGCGATTGGCCGGGCGGGACCACGTGATGCCGCATGCATCCAAGAGTACGCATCACGGCATCACGGACGCCAGAGTGAGCTGCACAACGCGGCTCACTCTGACGCTCTGACGTGCACAGCAGAGAGCACCAGGTGTTGCGTTAGGGGCACGTTATGCGACCATAACGTCCCCCTTTAACGAAACGTCCTGGTGTGAAACCAGCCTTAATAATACCAGTTGCCTGACTCTCCTGCTAATCCTGTGTCTCTAATACTTTTAGCTACAGCCCCTCAACAAGCATGCAGATCGGGTGCTCTGACTGAAGTCAGACTGGATTGGCTGCATGCTTGTTTCAGGTGTGTGATTCAGCCACCACTGTAGCCAAAGAGATCAGCAGGATGCCAGGCAACTGGTATTGTTTAAAAGGAAACATCCATATCCCTCTCAGTTTAGGTTCCCTTTACACATAAAGCTCATTCTTCCAGGCCTCTGATTTTTAATTTGTACCTAGATGAGATAAAAATTATCTCCTCACATCATTAAAAGTCTTTCATGTTATTTAATTTTTCGATAAGAACAACACTTCTTTCCACGGTTATGCATTAAACTCCAAACGTCTACTAATTGTAGCCCTATCAACTTTTTTATTTTTAGCTTTCCTTAGTGCTGAAAAGATGATGTAATTCCTCCCACAGCTTAAAATCTAGTTGTGCATCTATCACACAATTAAAAGCACCCACTTCAATATCAATTTTACTATCAATCAACTCAAAACTGATATTCATACAAACAGCTTGCAATACTTTTAGTTTCCCTTTCTTGGCTATTTGAAAATTACCAATGTATAAAGAAAAATTTTATTAAATAGGAAGCATCTGTTAAAGTATCTTGTACAATATTAATAATATATAGATCAACTTACCTTCGGTAACGTCTTTTCCGGAAGTCAAGAGGACAGCACCCCTGCTGAGACTTGTCTCCCTCCCTGACTGAGGACAGGAAGCTGAAAAACACTAAAAATTTGCATAGCAAATAGGCAGCAGCATAAGTAGGGAACAAGTACCTCCATCTTCAGTTATAAAAAAGACACGGACAACCATTGATGCTGAAAAAATGTAATTCTTTATTCCTCATAAACCCTCAAACATAGGGTGGGTTGCAGGGGTGCTGTCCTCTTGACTTCCGGAAAAGACGTTACCGAAGGTAAGTTGATCTTTCCCGGAGCGTCAATCGGACAGCACCCCTGCTGAGATGATAACCAAGATTATTCTCTTAGGGAGGGACTACAGCCTGTAATACTTTTCTCCCATAAGTTAAATCTGCGCTAGCTAAAATATTCAATCTATAATGCTTGACGAAGGTGTTGTGGTTGGACCAAGTCGCAGCTCTGCAGATCTGCTCAATAGTGGCCCCAGCCCTCTCTGCCCAAGATGCCGAGATTCCTCTAGTCGAGTGAGCTTTAATTGTGGAAGATAGCTGTTTATTTTGAGTCTTGTAAGCAGTAGCAATCGTCTGTTTTATCCATCTGGATAATGTTCCTCTGAAAGCTTTGTTCCCCTTGAATTTTCCCGAAAACAGAACGAATATTGCGTCGGACTTCCTCCACTGTTTTGTCATTTCCAAGTATTGAATGAGACACCTCTTTACATCCAAGCAGTGTAACCTCTTTTCTTTCTCATTAGCTGGGTCTTGACAGAATGAGGGTAAAAAGATATCTTGAGTTCTATGAAATTTGGATACTACCTTTGGTAAAAAGGTAATATCTGGACGTAACGTAACCCTATCATCCGATATTATGCAGTATGGTTCTCTTATTGATAATGCTTGAATTTCTCCTATTCTCCTAGCCGTAGTAATGGCAATAAGGAATGCTGTTTTCAATGATAAATATTTGTCTGATATATTTTCAATCGGCTCAAACGGAGCTTCACAAAGTCCTTGTAAAACTGTATTTAGGTCCCAAGATGGAATTCTAGGTCTCATCACCGGTCTCAATCTCTTTAGTGCCTGAAAGAATCGAACAACAAACTCTTCTTGAGCTAACTTTCTTTCTAGAAAAACACTTAATGCAGAAACTTGTACCTTAAGCGTACTTGCACTCAGACCTTTTTCGTAGCCACTTTGAAGAAATTCCAATACAGAAGATGATGAAGTTGCTTCCAATGATCTTTCTGCACACCATCTCTTAAACACTTTCCAGGCTTTGTTATAGATCTGTCGAGTGACTTTTTTCCTACTTTGAATTAAAGTTTCTGTGAGCCTATTGGAGAACCCTTTATCTTTCAAGATGCGCCATTCAGCCTCCATGCTGAGAGGTGAAGGAGTTTCAGATTCGGGTGAAAAATTTGCCCCTGGTTCAATAGATCTGTTTGAAGTGGGAGTATGATCGGTTTTGAGACTGCTATAGCTTGAAGTAATGTGAACCAAGGTCTCTTTAGCCATAGTGGAGCGATGAGAATTACTTTGGCTTGATCCTGAATGATCTTCTTCAGTACCTTTGGTAAAAGAGGTATGGGCGGAAAAGCGTACATCAGATGTGATCCCCAGTTTATTGAGAATGCATCCAGTTTCCAGGGATTGTCCTGCGGATATAGGGAACAAAACTTTAGACATTTCATATTCGTTCTCCTGGCAAATAGATCCACCTCCGGGAGTTCCCATTGATCCACTATCTGCTGATAAACCCGATGATTGAGGGACCATTCGTTCTGGTCTAACTTTGAACGGCTCAAGGAATCTGCCAGGGAATTTGATGTGCCTTTCAGGTGGACTGCCGTCAAGGATTTGACATTGTTTTCTGCCCAAGAAACGATCCGAAAAGTCTGGGTCCATAAGGTCATACTCCTTGTCCCCCCTTGTCTGTTCAGATATGCTACTACACAGCTGTTGTCTGTTCTGACTGTTACATGTGTATTCTTGAGAGGAGTACTGAAGTGTTGTAAAGCCTGATAAACTGCTTCCAGCTCTCTGCTGTTTGATGACTTCAAAGACATTGTCCTGGACCATTGACCCTGGGCTGGCAAGGAATCTAAGTGGGCTCCCCATCCCCAGGAACTGGCATCCGTCGTCAGCACTTTCTGAACCGGATAATTCCACATACGACCTTCTGCGATGTGAGATTGATCCTGCCACCACATCAGGGAGACTTTCACATAGTGGGGTATCAATATCTTTTTGTCCAGCATTGACAACTTCTTGTTCCAAGCTTTTAGAATCCATATTTGCAGAATTCTCGCATGAAATTGGCTCCATTGTACTGCTGGAAAGCTGGCCGTTAAAAGTCCTAGTAGAGACATGGCCTTTCTTAGAGAAATTGTCCTTGCTTTCTGAAAAGAAAAAATATATTCTGTAATTACAGATATTTTTCTAACAGGCAAAAAAGTCCTTTCCTCCCTAGTGGAAATAGTGAACCCTAAAAATTCCATGGACTGACTCGGTGTTAAAGAAGACTTTTCCCAGTTAATCAGCCACCCCAAATTTTGGAGGAACTCAATGGCTATCTGACTTTGAGAAATTACAAATTCATGAGAAGGACCCCAAAACAAGAAATCGTCTAAATATCCAAGTACATTAATGGACCTCGATCTTAGGATGGCTAATACTTCAGCAATTACTTTAGTAAACAGCCATGGAGCTGAAGATATTCCGAAAGGTAAAACAGAAAACTGAAAATGTCTTACCTTCCCTCCGATTGGAACTGCGAATCTCAGATACTGTTGGGATGAGAGATGCATTGGGATGTGCCAGTAAGCATCCTTGAGGTCTAAGGATGCCAGGAAACAGTCTTTCTGTAGGAGATGAATGACAGAGTGAATGTTGTCCATTCTGAACCTTCTGTACTTTATGCACTTGTTTAAGACCTTGAGATTTAGAATGAAGCGGAAGCTTCCCTGTGGTTTTTTTACTAGGAATACTGGTGAGTAACATCCTAAACCCCTTTGACATAATGGCACTTCTCTTATAACTCTTTTTTGTAATAAGGACATTATCTCCTGTTGAAGAAATATCTCTCGTTCTGGATCTACTGGGAGGGGGGTAACCAGAAATTTTAGTGGTGGGGGTTGATCGAATTCTATCCTGTATCCTTCTAGTATGATCTTTAGTAACCACTGATTTGTCATGTGAATCTGCCAAAACTCGAAAAAATGAGCCAGTCTCCCTCCTACCGGAATCCTGGCGTCATTGCTTGTCAGATCTACTAGGGGGAGCAAAGTTGGTCTTGGACTTCTGAGGTCTATAGGGAGCCCATCTCTTCCTGTTTTGGGTCTGCTTAACTCCTGGGTCAGACCTGACGGGTCCTCGAAAGGACCGTCTAGGTTGATAGGGTCTTTTCTTATTTGGAAAGTTCTTTTTATTATCAGCGGTTCTATCCAGAGTCTCCTCGAGTTTAGAACCAAATAACAAGGAACCTTCACATGGGATACCACACAGTCTAGACTTGGATGCATTATCACCGTTCCACGTTTTCACCCATACTCCCCTCCTTGCTGAATTTACCAAAGCAGTAGTTCTTGCTGTTAATTTTACTGTATCATCGGCTGCGTCTGTAAGATAATTAGTTGCATTAAATAATTTAGGAAAGTCGTTCAGGATCTCATTCCTAGGTACTCCCATTGCAATCTTAGTCTGTACTTCTAGTAACCAGGATTTAAGAGACCGAGTCACAGCTGTAGAAGCTACTGCAGGCTTGAAAGTAAGAGAGGATGATTCCCATGCTCTGCGTAAGATATTATCCAACTTTTTATCAATGGGATCTTTAAGATTACCAAAATCCTCGAATAATAGGTCAGTTTTCCTTGACACTCTAGACAGAGAAGGATCTAATTTGGGCGGAGGACCCCAAAAAGCCTGATCCTCAGGACTAAAGGGATATTTTTTAGATAGAGACCTAGGCCAAAAAGCCCTCTTTTCAGGGTTACTCCATTCCTTCTTAATTAAATCCTTCAAGGAAGAATGAACCGGAATAACCTGAAATTGGGGATCCGCCAAACCAACATACATCTCATCTAACGGTGTCAAGGATTTTTGTTCATCTTTTATACCCATTGTTTCGTACATTTCTGATAAAAGACTTTTCATTAATTCTGGACAGAAGGCAAATCTTTGATGATTATCTGATTTAACAGCCTCCTCTTCTGCAGAAAGATCTTCTAACTCTGAAATTTCTCCTTCTGATAATTCAGAAGCTTCTGAATCCTCCCTATTTCTTTTACTTTTTTGAACCAAAGGGGGTATTAAGGATATCGGGGACCCAGGTGGATCCATGGTATTAACAGAGGCCGTATTATCTGTATTCTCAGGAATCCGTGGAATATCTGCTGAGGACACTGTTGGAATAGAAGCAGAAGTAGAGGCTATAGCTGAGTCCTTAATTTCTTTAATGGCTGATGCCATTTCAGCCCGCATCCAGCCCATAAATCCTTTCATTAACACAGGAGATTCATCCTTGACTACTTTCTCAGTACAGGCCTGACACAATTTTCTTGCTGAAGAGGTTACAAAACGAGTATTGCAGATAACACACTTTCTCTCATTCTTTGTATGTCTATCTTGACTGGTCTGATGAACACTCTTATCAGTCTTGTCCTTTTTTGTCTATAATATAAACAAACATAAACCTTTTTTAGCCTATCTGTAACATAGCAAAAAATACATCATGCATTAATACAGACAATCACCCACTTGACTGGCCTGAGGATTGAGTTTCCAATTTATCAGTTTTGTCAGTTCTTTTGGGCTAAAGAGGAAAAAATAAGAGACAAGACTGTAAGATACAATATTCCCTCTAACACAGATATATGCTGGCTAAGTAAATATTTTCAATACTACTTGCCAGAGAGGGATCTAGGCCTGGTTCTGCAGACTGCAGAGAGGAAGAACCTGCAGCGTCCTCCATCGTCAAACTCAAAGAGCAGAATGACGAATGGATACATTTGCCGCTTTAAATACTTATTTACCTGATTTGCTTCAGGTGTATGATCTCCGCCGCCCCGGCCGCCTGATTGGCCTGTGCGCTGTTGGTCTGCACATTTCCGGGTGGCTACGTCATGCGGGACGCGTGCGCATGACGACTTCCGGTTCCGAAGACCGTAACTTCCTGTGTAGCGCGCCTGCGCCCATAAAGCCGCTGCCTCTTCAGGAGTAGCCTCCAACACGCTGCAGGACCCACTATCGTTCACTGAACGATCTCCCCATGCCTCCTGACCGGGGACAGGAAACTGAACTGAAGATGGAGGTACTTGTTCCCTACTTATGCTGCTGCCTATTTGCTATGCAAATTTTTAGTGTTTTTCAGCTTCCTGTCCTCAGTCAGGGAGGGAGACAAGTCTCAGCAGGGGTGCTGTCCGATTGACGCTCCGGGAAATATATATATATATATATATATATATATATATATATACATACACATATCTCTCTCTCTCTCTCTCTCTCTCTCTCTCTCTCTCTCTCTCTCTCTCTCTCTCTCTCTCTCTCTCTCTCTCTCTCTCTCTCTCTCTCTCTCTCTCTCTCTCTCTCTCTCTCTCTCTCTCTCTCTCTCTCTCTCTCTCTCTCTCTCTCTCTCTCTCTCTCTCTCTCTCTCTCTCTCTCTCTCTCTCTCTCTCTCTCTCTCTCTCTCTCTCTCTCTCTCTCTCTCTATATATATATATATATATATATATATATATATCTCTATCTCTATCTCTATCTCTATATATATATATATATATATATATATATATATATATATATCTCTATCTCTATATATATATATATATCTATCTCTATCTCTATCTCTATCTCTATCTCTATCTCTATATATATATATATATATATATATATATATATATATCTCTCTCTCTCTCTATATATCTCATATATATATATATATTTATATATATATCTCTCTCTCTCTCTCTCTCTCTCTCTCTCTCTCTCTCTCTCTCTCTCTCTCTCTCTCTCTCTCTCTCTCTCTCTCTCTCTCTATATATATATACATACATACATACATACATACACACACACACACACACACACACACACACACACAGAGAGATATATCTCTCTATCTATCTATCTATATAGTAGGACTCACCAGATCGGGGAAACTTTGGCGCAGTTGGTGAGCTTAAGCGCGTTAAAGCGTAACAAAGAGCCCCTGTCACTGTTTTCCTGTTGTGTGCTGCAGCCCCTCTGTGATTATATATTTCTTATAGAGGATGGGGACCTCCTGTGCTGCGTGCATGCTTTGCATAGAATTGCATAAACATTTGGTTTGTGCTGCTTACCCCTTGGTATTTATTTATACTTTTCCCCATGTAAGCCTGCATAACCACGCCCACCTCTAGCACAGTTAAGCATATAAATGAGTGCATTGCACATGTTCAGAGAGTTCATTTGGTAGCTAGTGAAAGGTAAGGTATTTTTAATTTCCTTTTTTTCCCATTTAGTTGACTCTTGGGTTTTTGGTTTAGTTCCCACTAGACTGCTTATAAAAACTGGCATTTTGCATGGTAGAGTAGGACTCACCAGATCGGGGACACTTTGGCGCAGTTGGTGAGCTTAAAGAGAATCTGTATTGTTAAAATCGCACAAAAGTAAACATACCAGTGCGTTAGGGGACATCCATTACCCTCTGTCACAATTTCGCTGCTCCCCGCCGCATTAAAAGTGGTTAAAAACAGTTTTAAAAAGTTTGTTTATAAACAAACAAAATGGCCACCAAAACAGGAAGTAGGTTGATGTACAGTATGTCCACACATAGAAAATACATCCATACACAAGCAGGCTGTATACAGCCTTCCTTTTTAATCTCAAGAGATCATTTGTGTGTTTCTTTTCCCCTGCAGCTATCTTCCACTGAAGTGTCAGGCTGTTTCTTCCTGCAGAGTGCAGACAGCTCTGCCTGTATGTAATTTCTCAGTATGTGAAAGCCCAGCCAGCTCAGAGGAGGATTTATCCAGCTTGTAAAAGATAATAGAGCAGAGAGAAGCTGCACTAATCTAAATGACACACAGGCAGTGTGCAGAGAGGGGCCTGGAGGGGGGAGATGCATCACAGAACCACAACACTGAAGAACTTGGCAGCCTTCCAGACACAGGCCGACAAGTCTGACAGGAGAGAGATAAGTTGATTTATTACAGAGATGGTGATAGTAGAACGTGCTGCAGTAAGCCAGAGCACATTAGAATAGATTTTGGAACTTGTAGAATGGAATATATATATACACACACACACACACTATATCTATCTATCTATCTATCTATCTATCTATCTATCTATCTATCTATCTATAGATAGATAGATAGATAGATAGATAGATAGATAAAGCTAGAAAACTCATTTTAAAAATGTGTCATTTTTGCCCTCCTCAATCTCAGAGTCACATCCACTATCTGTGTCTTTGAGGAAATCTGCTCCTGCTGCACGTGCCATTTTAGGATGCAATTCTCCATACGGGTTAACCTTTCCTGATCCCTTAAGCTACTTCTGACCTCCCAGACCTTCTTATTCCTGTCATCTTAGTAGGGAAAAAGATGATTAATTAGTGCCTTGGGAAACAAAAAATAGTTGTAAAAGAAAGGGCATTAAAAAATGCTAACCATTTTTTGCAGTATAAAAGAAAAAGTTTTCTTTAGATGTGTTAGTAACCACTTGGATAAATGTATATAGCTGCAGCTACTTCTTTCTCCTTCCCATCAGAAAAATAACCCACTACAGTAACACACCGTTAATGTCATAGGAATGCAGGTCCATCTTGCAATCCTCACTAAATGTGGGGATCCCTAGAAACTAGTAGATTGCAGCCACACCTCCACTAGGGATGTATGGCTGCAATGGGATCACAGTCAGCCCCATCACAGTGACATTGAGGTTACGTTCACAGTGATATGTTGTGGTGTGTAGCATGTAAAAACAGGATCACAAGAGGCTAAGGGAAAACTGAAAGGGAGGAGAGTCATGTTAAATAGCAGCAAGCAGTTGGTGGTTCATATGCTGCCACTGCCTAAACTTGAGATTATTTGGAAAAAAAAATATATAATATTTATGTAGCAAATTAAATGTAGAGATGGCCTGAACCTCTGATTTTTGGTTCGCGAACCTCCCGCAAAAGTTCGGTTCTCACGAACTTTCGCGAACCGCAATAGACTTCAATGCGGAGGCGAAGTGATGGAAAAGATGTTTCAAGAGGTCTAACTCCTGGAGGGGGGCATGGCGGAGTGGGATAGACGCCAAAAGACGCGGGGGGGAATCTGGATTTGACGCAAAGCAGCGTTTTGAGAGCCAAAATCACATTGAATGCTAAATTGCAGGCCTAAAGTGCTTTAAAACATCTTGCATGTGTATACATCAATCAGGGAGTGTAATTAGAGTACTGCTTCACACTGACACACTAAACTCACTGTGTAACCCACCGCAAACAGCTGTTTGTGCAGTGACGGCCATGCTGGACTGGTGCACACCATGGTGAGAGTGCAGGCTGTGGCGGTTTTCAAGCCCAAATGGTCGCTGGGCTGAGGTAGCTGAATGACATAACAGTGACTGTCCAGATGACCAAATTTGTTCTGTCCACAATGAAGAAACTACCTTATTATCTTGGGTGTGTGTCCCCCCCCCCTCGAGACACTTATATAGCCGGCGGTCATTGCTTCATTGTAATACGCAAGCCCCTTCACCGCGGCAAGGTAATGATCACGAAGGGGAATGGGCACATGTACATGCCTTTTGTTTTGTTGTTGCAGCTGCACTGCAGCCAGTAAAATTAGGCAGGCATGTACATGCACCAGAAAAATTATTATAGCGGCCGCTGCTTGCAGCAGCCTTAAGAATTCAGGAATCCGCCTGGAGTCCTGGACCCTGTTGGTGGTGGCAGAGAAGGCAGTCAAGCGGCCTGCAGGTAGAGATGCTGTGTGGGGAGCGACATAGTCTTAGAGCAGGCAGTCACACGGCGTGCAGGCAGAGATGCTGTGTGCAGGCCTGACCATGCTTTCGGGCAGGCAGAGGCATGATGGGATTTATAGTTTTGTCACAGCTGGAGTGCCAATGTTAGCCATCACTGGCTGGCCTAGGCTATGATGTCATTCAGATTTCTACCCCAGAGCAATCTAGGAGTTCAGGTGATGTTCCTGTTCACTTCACAAGGTGGAGGGGGCATTCCAAAGTAAATCAACTTGCCTGCAGTGCAAAACAGTCATTAAATAACTTGCAAATGAATAAGCAAAGAATAAGAATAAGCATTATTAGTCAAGTTCCTTTTCACAGGGGCACTATGGTGAAATTAATAAAAAATAAAATGTAAAAATAATGTCACTACACAAATCAGATATATAGCAGCTACATATAAATTATTAAGACAACATTTATCAGCACTCATTTTTAATCATGAAATTTCCACTGACGGAAATGCTCTGAATGACGGTGTTAGGGAGAATATACTCTCCTACAGGGGAAACATCAATGCAACAGTTTAGTCTTATTGTAACCTCCTCAATAATGACAGTGCATACTAGTGGTTCTTACATACATATATGTCTGGGACAACAAGTCAAATAATTATTTACGGCTACATACTACACTCTTTGAACAGGGAGGGGGTGTGCTCTCAGAATGTGTCTGTTTTGTTCTAGAACAATAAAGTTGGTTTTGAGCAGGGGAGGGGAGGGCTGTTGAGCTAGAGGAGAGAGGTTTGTCACATGGTGGGCAGAGAGTGAGCACTGAAGGAAGAAAGGGCCTGTGAAAAGGATTCTGGTTTGTCCTGAAGGAGAAGAACCTTTTAGTGGGGACACCCAAGTACAGCTGTCTGCAGGGAAGAGCATAGTGATACCTCAGGAGGCGACCATCTAACATTAGCAGTGAGCTAGACACCCAGCATCCATAGACAGGACCCCAGTCTGCCAAGCTGCAGCTATCAAGATAAGTCTTACATTTCCACACAGACTGATCCATCATATACATAGGAGTTGTGTCTCAGGCCATCCAGACTATCTGTGCTATGTAGCTCCTGAGAGAGACCTTATTGCCAAGAGAAAGTATCCTACTGTTAAATGATGCTCAGTTCTGGTGAATGTTATGTTAATGTAGAATCCTTAAAGAGACAGAGTTGTATTGCAAAGTGAAAGTGTTCTACTGCTGTAACATTGCTCAGTCCCAAGAAAAGCCTAACCTGTGAATGTTTTGTGCATGAAAAATCCTTAAAGAGACAGTGTTGTACTGCAAATTGAAGTTCCTACTGCTGTTACATTGTTCAGTCACTGAAAGAGGTTAACACATTGCTTGCTATGAGATTGTGAGACATTGCCTTATAGTGGACAAAAAAGTGTGTTCTCTCACTTTATAATAACCACTTTACCCCCACGCGTACGGATTTCTCTGTCCCTTTTTCCATCCTTTCACCACCACGGACGGAGAAATCCGTGCTGCCCGCGCTCCCGCTCGCTCTAGCTCGCACTCCCGCTCGTAAACATGCCGCCAGCCACTCAGCCGGAGATCAATGAATGGGAAAATCCATTCCCGTTTGTTGATCTAAGCGCCGCAATGATCCACTGCCTCTCCGATAAGCAGCGCGATCATTGTGAAAAAAAAAAAAAAAAACCTTTCCCAGCCTCCTAGTACTTCCTGCAAGCGTCCGGAAGGACGCTTGCAGGTCACATTAAACAAAAAGTTACTGTTGCCATCTTGTGGCCATATAGTAAAACTACACCCTAAAGCATTTTTCACATACAAATACATTAGTTTTACACAAAAAAATAACTCCTTACCTCCCACACTCCCCCTTTTTTTTTTGTAATAAAAAAAAAATTACAATTAAAAAAAAATACATAAATAGTTACCTTAGGGACTGAACTTTTTAAATATTTGTGTCAAAAGGGTATAACACTGTTACTTTATAAACTATGGGCTTGTAATTAAACGCTATCTATGTTTTGAATACCTAAATCACAATATTATTGTTTATAAATTCTTAATTTCCTTATCTTGTGGGAATTAACATCATCTGACAATTTGAAATTTGATTAAAAGGTCATATTTGACGCAGTTAATTAAAAATGGACATCACCAGCCATCTTGTCTGCTGGCTGCCCCAGACATGGAGACTAAACAATGTCATTCATGACGCATTTCTGATAAAGTGTTTACTGATAATTAGGTTGGATGGAATGTCTTGGCACTTCGCCAGACATGAGATTGGTCAGGTTGACACTGTAACCAGACCTGTGAGAGTCTTCAGTAATTTAAGGCTTATTAAAACATACAGGGCTTCTAATATACTTATTTAAATATAAAACTTATTATATAATTCTTCTTAAAACAATTAAACATATAAGAAATAATTGCATATTAAATCTTAATATAAAATCATTTTCTATATAAATATAATAACTTTAACCGGCAGAGGTCAGCCTTTCATAACAAATAACAAACAGTATTAATAATGTTGATTTTATAAGACTATGAAACCGCCAGGTGGCATCATTGAATCATCTTTAACCAATTGGGATAACACCTTCTATTGTTTATATTTTATAAAGCTTGTTCCTAAAACATCAAGTGTTATCAGCTAGCTGAGACTAGAGCACGTCAACAACCTTCCAGAATCATAACAATCTCACGAGAATGTCTTACTGTCTCATCTTTCACAGGTAGAATACAGCTTTTAAAAGTATTACATTATATTATATAGAGTTTAACATTAACTATTTATTTCTTTAGAAGGACTGTATTGATTATGACTATTTAAATTAATAATATCTGTGTGTAATAATTAAGAAAATGTGTATTTATAATTATTGCAGTAATGTTAATTTTAAACCAGCATTCTGTCTTACTGCGCAGTCTAACCTTGACATTAACAAAAGAATGTTTTGGCTTCTTGTAACCAGTATGTCAACAATCTTCCAGCTTGCAAGTTAAAATAATCTTCTAAGCTTTACAGCCTGGAATATGCTCAGATGTCACATAGCAATATATTAAAGAAGCACTATAACTTTACAGTTCACATTGAAATTTTGCATAGAACATTAAAACTTAAACCATACACTTATGACAGCTTTTCCTGCATAAATAAAACCGCTAGAATTCTGGCAGGATGGACGCAAAACTGAAAAAAAATGCACCTTCATTTCCAAATAAAATATTGGCGCCAAACATTGTGATAGGGACATAATTTAAACGGTTTTATAACTGGGACAAAAGGGCAAATACATTTCATGGGTTTTAATTACAGTAGCATGCATTATTTAAAAACTATAAAGGCCAAAAACTGGAAAATATTTTTTTTCACACATTTTTTCCTATTTTCCCATTAAAACACATTTAGAATAAAATAATTCTTGGCATAATGTCCCACCTAAAGAAAGCCTAATTGGTGGCGAAAAAAACAAGATGTAGTTCATTTCATTGTGATAAGTAATGATAAAGTTATAGACGAATGAATGGAAGGAGCGCTGAAAGGTGAAAATTGCTCTGGTGGTCAAGGGGAAAAAACCCTCAGTTGGGAAGTGGTTATGAAAAGACAAGATGTTCCTCTGGGAAAAATATTTTCTGCATTCACAGCTCAACTTAGTTAAACTTGTTATACATTTAATTTACATAAAATGAGTTAACGCTCTGATGCCTGGCCTTTTCTTTATTGCCATATTCAAGAAAAGTATAGTGTCTCAAGGTTAAAGAAGAACCTCACACAGAGTTACATTATATATGTACAGCGTTTGGACAAAATAATGGTAACACTTAACATTTTGGCATCATAACCTTTGAACACGTTTTAAGCAATCAAAACTTGACATATGTTAAATGTTTTTTGTTTATTATTTTGTTATTTGATATGTTTAATTAAAATAATAGTTTTTTACAGATATTTAAACCAAAGTTGGTTATAATTTATAAAAATGGCAGCTCTCTCAGACTTCCAAAGAGGCCAAATTGTTGGTGCTCTTATGGCAGGTGCTACTGTAACAGAAACTGCCTGCATGCTTGGCATTTCAAGAGGTACGGTCTCAAAAGTAATGACTGCCTTTGAAAGAGAAGGAAAAACATCCTCAGCAAAGCACAGTTGTGGCCAAAAGTCGAAGTTGTCTGAGAGAGACCGTTGGACTCTAAATCGAATTGTTAGAAAAGCTCACAAGACCACGGCTCCTAAAATCACTGCAGACTGCAGAGCTGAATGAACATCTACAGAACACAGTTTCCACAAAAACTGTTCGTCGGGAGCTGCACAAATCTGGATTCCACGGAAGAACTGCAATTAGAAAACCTCTGCTCTCAAAGACAAATGTTTTCAAAGCGTTTAGAGTGGTGTAGAAACACTTTCTCGAGCAGTGTAAAAATGTGATTTTCTCGGACAAATCATTGTTTACCTCATTTCCGACCTCCGGCCGAGTATACGTTTGGAGACATCTGGGATGCTATTTCTTGATAATCCGCTGGGCCAATGATTTCCCTTCATGGAAGATTTAACAGCCGAGACTATTTAGGAATTTTGGGTGATCAAATTCATCCTATGGTTCAAGAACTGTTTCCGGAGGGGAATGCCATCGTTCAATATGATAATGCCCCAATCCATACAGCTTGTTAAAGAATGGCATGAGGAACATTCTAATGAAGTTGAGCATCTCATCTGGCCACCACAATCCCCCAGACCTCAACATTATTGAGCATTTATGGTCCTTATTAGATATTCAAGTAAGAAGTCGATTTCCGCCACCATCATCTCTAAAAGAACTGGTGGGTGTTTTAACTGAAGAATGGGCCAAAATTCCTTTAAAAACAATTCACAATTTGTATGAATCAATACCTCAGAGAATTGAGGCTGTAATTGCCGCAAAAGGGGGACAAACCATATTAAAATATATGTTGATGACTTTCAAGGTGTTTCCACTATTTTGTCCAAATATTGTACTTCCTCCTGGGAGGTTGTAGAAGCAACATCGGATGATTCCAGTGACATCCTACAGCTCTCACAGTAGCACCAGTGCACGTGGCACCCTTGCTGTATGGAAGCATAGCAGCTCTAGCTCCCCATAAGAAAACTCACAAGCTGGGCAACAGGCGGCTTCATCTCTCGTGTCAACATGGCAAGTGGCTTCAAATAAGGTTTTATATTGTACATATCTGCTATATATGTGATTGTGTGGTGTAATTTTTACAAGAATTTCCCCATAATGCCCCTTTAAAGAAAGACAGAAGAGAAACCGTTTTATGTGACATTTACATTGATTGTCAGTAGCATCTGCTATTCCTCTTTCTGCATCACTCTGTTGAATTTGATTTGACATGCCATGAAAGATGGCTACTTTCAGAGCTTACTGTAATGTACGTGTGGCGGTAGTGGGGTGCGTGGGGTGTTAAATGATTGAATTACCCATATGTCATTACTTTAGGACACAGGATCATTACACTGACAGCAAGGGGAGACGTGGTCTCAGTCATATGTTATACCAAACTTTAATTTTATTTTTTATCTTCGTTCAATAATAAAAAGGGTATATAATTAAGTTAAATATTTCTCCATTTCATACTGCTATGCATAGATAATGCATAAACAAAGCCTCAGAGTCACTGAGGATACCATTTTCTTAAATATTAAAGGATATTTCTTTCATGTATTTGTACAGTCAGCTGTCACTGTAGAGATATGCATGCGTAAGTATGAACACTGCGTTTGTATTGGCTTTCCCCCAAATGATTAAATCTTCAGGTGTCTTTTTCTCTTCATCTTTCTCAATGAGGTTGTCTCCCTAAGCTTGCATGTTTAATTTACCACCTTTTCTAAATAGATGAGAGGAAAACAGAGTTTCCTTTTTTAGGTCCTGCAAGCTTTGTAATGTCAGGATTTTAATAAAAATGTCTCATTTAAGAACATCAGAAAACATTAAAGGCATCATTGAAATTATGTACGTATGGAGTTATCCTTTGTATTTTTATTCTCAGCTACTGCAAATGCTTGCACGTGTCTCTAGAGATATCTCCTACAGATAAGGAAAAACAAACCACAATATTCAATTTCACACAAGAAGAGATACCATATTTACCATTCTTCACTGTGCTACTAAACCTGCACATTCTAATCTGTTCTGACCTGACAAGTGATTGAACATGACCGATATTCAGTTCAATGCCTGTTTGGCTGGAATACCTGAAATCAGCCATATTTCCAAGGTTGGACACACTAGATAATTGCCTGGGTTAAATAAAGTTATGTATGGTGGACCTGCCCGAGTACAACATTTGTGGTCTGAAATACAAACTGACCCTTCCTCATCGCTTTTCAGAGTCCAAAATCGTTAAGTATGGCATTTGCTAAACTATTTGAAATAACATCTATAATTGCAAAAAAAATAAAAAAATAAAAAAAAAAAATATAGCAGAACTCTGGGAGAACCACTGTTCCCCCAAATTTTCAGACTGGTTAGCTAAAATGTGATTATACGAGTACTAGTATACCGTATATACTCGCAAGCAAGCCGAATTTTTGACCCCCCAAAAGTGGGCCAAAAGTTGGGGGGTCGGCTTGCTTGCGAGTCATGTGTGGGTGGGTGGGTAGGTGCTGTCCCTCCCCGCTCCCCCTGCGGCCGCCGCTGCTGCTATTACCTCAGGCGGCGCCGCTTCCTCTATCCCCGTCCTCCTCCGGTAGTAACTCATTCACAGCAGCGCGCCCCCCGCTGCTGTGATGACGCAGGAAACCATAGAGAGCGGTTCCCATAGTAACGGCATCGCGCTACAGGAAGCCGCTCTCTATGGTTTCCTCGTCATCACAGCAGCGAGAGGCGCGCTGCTGTGAATGAGTTACTACCGGAGGAGGACGGGGATAGAGGAAGCGGCGCCGCCTGAGGTAATAGCAGCAGCGGCGGCCGCAGGGGGAGCGGGGAGGGACAGCACCTACCCACCCACCCATACTGGGGCACTATGCTAGCTATATGGGGCACTATACTAGCTATAATGGGGCACTATACTAGCTATACTGGGGGCACTATACTAGCTATACTGGGGGCACTATACTAGCTATACTGGGGGCACTATACTAGCTATACTGGGGGCACTATACTAGCTATAATGGGGCACTATACTAGCTATACTGGGCACTATACTAGCTAAACTGGGGCACTTCACTAGCTATACTGAGCACTATACTAGCTATACTGAGCACTATACTGAGCACTATACTAGCTATACTGAGCACTATACTAGCTATACTGGGGCATTTTACTAGCTATATTGAGCACTACCTACCTATACTGAGCACTATACTAGCTATACTGAGCACTATACTAGCTATACTGGGGCATTTTACTAGCTATACTGAGCACTACCTACCTATACTGAGCACTATACTAGCTAAACTGGGGCACTTCACTAGCTATAATGAGCACTATACTAGCTATACTGAGCACTATACTAGCTATAATGAGCACTATACTAGCTATACTGGGGCATTTTACTTGCTATACTGAGCACTACCTACCTATACTGGGCACTATACTAGCTATACTGGGACATACTGGGGGGATCACGCGGCCAGCGTTTCCTACCCCCGGCTTACATGAGGGTCAATCATTTTTTCCTGTTTTTTGGGGTAAAAGTGGGGGGGTCGGCTTACATGCGGGTCGGCTTGCTTGCGAGTATATACGGTAAATATGTAAGTATAAACAATCCAACCACATGGGATGATACAGAGACCAAATAAGTGTGTGTTTAATGCTTGGTTCACACAATATAATTTTCTGGCAGATTTACCTGCTAGATTGATTTTTTCAACACGTCCGATCTGAATGTCGATTCGATTTTCTGATCGATTTTCCGATCGATTTTCACAGAAGTGAACAGAAATAGAGTGGAAAATCGATCGAAATTCAGATCGGACATGTTAGAACAAAATCGATCTGGCAGGTAAATCTGCCAGAAAATTGTATCATGTGTACCTAGCATTAAAGAGTAACTGTAACCAAGGATTGAACTCCATCTTAATCAGTGACTGATACTCACTTTCCCATGAGAAATCTTTACCTTTTCTCAAATAGACAGGCCCGGTCCACCCATGATGCCAAGAGATGCAACTTCCTTAGGCGGCAGAAGTCTGGGGACAGCACCAGGCAGAAACAGGATGTGAAGAGAGAGCCTGGCCAACCTATACTGGGGCAACTGTACCTGGCCAACCTATAGTGGGGCAACTGTACCTAGCTACCAACACTGGGGACAACTGTACCTAGCTACCAACACTGGGGGCACCTATAACTGGCTACCTACCTATACTATAGCTATAATGTGATGTCAGGACCTAGGTCCTGGCAGTTTCCTGTCTGTAAGCCTTGTTGCATTGTGAGAAATAAAAGCTGTTTCCAACTGCCAATCAACATCTCCCTCTGTGCATATGTACATCTATATAAAAAAAAAAAAAAAAAACACCTCTTAGGCCTTGTTCATATTATAAATCACTAGCACTATCGCAAGTGAGCAATTTAATTTTGAAAGCGCTTTTCAAAGCGTTTTCAGAGCGATTTGAGCGTAGAAAAGTGCTTTTCTAAGCGCTTTTGTGTAGCAATGTTTTTTTCCCCTTCCTGACTAGAGATGGCCCAAACCTCCGATTTTAGGTTCGCGATTCGAGTTTGCGAACCTCCCGTGAAAGGTTCGGTTTGCGCAAACTTTTCGCAAACTGCAATAGACTTCAATGGGGAGGCAAACTTTAAAAACTAGAAAAAAAAATGTATGCTGGCCACAAAAGTGATGGAAAAGATGTTTCAAGGGGTCTAACACCTGGAGAGGGGCATGGCGGAGTGGGATACCCAAAAGTCCCGGGGAAAAATCTGGATTGGACGCAAAGCAGCGTTTTAAGGTTCGAAATCACATTGAATGGTAAATTGCAGGCCTAAAGTGGTTTAAAACATCTTGCATGTGTATACATCAATCAGGGAGTGTAATTAGAGTACTTCTTTACACTGACACACCAAACTCACTGTGTAACGCACCGCAAACAGCTGTTTGTGTAGTGACGGCCGTGCTGGACTGGTGCACACCATGGCGAGATTGGTCTTCCTCACTCAGTGGTGTCAGGTAATGTCTGACTGCCTTATCAACTTTCAATGGTTCTTTCTCTACCATTGTTAAAGCTTACATCTATTTTTTTAAATACTTGTTTTGCTTGCTGTTCAGTACCTGCATCGAGAATCCTTTATGGAGGGCAAGTCTGCCATTGCGAGTGACCACAGGTAATGGCCGGGGAATCCTGGTTCGATTCCGGTCCGGAGTGGGAGCCTAAGAAACGGCTACCACCACCACACACCCAAAGAAGGCAGCAGGCATGCTGTGGGCAAAGGAGCAGGAACGGCTACCACCCCATGAGAAGGCAGCAGGCATGGCATGCACGTCCCGAGGTGGTGACCAAAAACAACAATACAGGAGGACTTAAGGCCCTGCTGTATATGTGAGATGAATCAACTTTATATCCTTTAACGAGAATCTGTTATGGAGGGCAAGTCTGCCATACATTCAAGTTAAAGGTATGCACTGGCTGCCAGGTATAATACAATGTGCAGTCAAAGATGCAGTGAAAGGTATGCAGTGACTGCAAACAGCTGTTTGTGTAGTGACGGCTGTGCTGGACTGGTGCGCACCATGACGAGAGTGCAGGTGATGGCGGCTTTCCAGCCCATATGGTTGCCGGGCTGAGGTAGCTGAATGACAGAACAGTGACTGTCCAGCTGATCAAATTTTGGTCTGTCCACAATGAAGCAACGACCTTATTATCTTTGGTGTGCCACCCCCGAGACACTCATATAGCCGGAGGTCATTGCTTCATTGTGATACGCAACCCCCTCACCGCAGCAAGGTAATGATCACGAAGGGGAATGGGCACATGTACATGCCTTTTGTTATGTTGTTGCAACCGCAGTGCAGACAGAAAAATTAGGCAGGCATGTACATGCACCAGAAAAATTATAGCGCCCGTTGCTAGCAGCGGCCTAAAAAATTCAGGAATCCGCATGGAGTCCTGGACCCTGTTGGTGGTGACGGAGAAGGCAGTCAAGCAGCTTGCGGGCAGAAGTGCTTTGTGGGGAACGACTTAGTCTTGGGGCAGGCAGCTAGTCACACAGCATGCAGGCAGAGATGCTGTGTGTGGGGACTGACTTAGATCCATGCCTCATTCATTTTGATAAGGGTGAGGTACTGAACACTTCTGTGACTTAGGCGACTTCTCTTCCCAGTGACAATGCCTCCAGCTGTGCTGAAAGTCCTTTCTGACAGGACCCTTGAGTCTGGGCAAGACAGAAGTTGGATGGCAAACTGGGACAACTCTGGCCAAAGGTCAAGCCTGCGCACCCAGTAGTCCAAGGGTTCATCGCTGCTCACAGTGTCTAAATCCACACTTCAGGCCAGGTAGTCTGCTACCTGCCGGTCCAGGCATTGTTGGAGGGTGGATCCGGAAGAGCAAAGTTGAGACGTTGGACTAAAGAATGTCCGCATGTCCGACATCACCATGAGATCGCTGGAGCGTCCTGTCCTTGCCTGCGTGGAAATGGGCGAAGGATTACTGGCAGTGGTACCTTTATTGCATTGTGCTGTGACATCATCCTTAAAACGCATTGTAAAGCATAGCTGCCAGCTTGTTCTGCATGTGCTGCATCCTTTCTGCCTTCTGGTGAGTTGGTAACACGCCACTTTGTGCCTATACCGAGGGTCTAGTAGTGTGTCCACCCAGTACAGCTCATTCCCCTTGAGTTTTTTTATACGGGGGTCCCTGAACAGGCTGGACAGCATGAAAGATGCCATCTGCACAAAGTTTGATCCAGACGTACTATCCATCCCCTCTTGCTCTTCCTCAGTGATGTCAGGCAAGTCCTCCTCCTCCCCCCAGCCACGAACAATACCAAGGGAACGCCGAGCAGCACAAGCCCCCTGCGATGCTTGCTGCGGTTGTTGTTCTGACGTCGCCTCCTCCTCCTCCAAAGAAACACCTTCCTCATCATCCGAGTCTGACTCCTCTTCTCCACATGACTCCTTCTCCTCCCCCTCTGTGCTGCCGCAGGTGTTGAGGAAACATCTGATTCTGATGAAAATTGCTCCCACAAGTGTTCCTGCTTTAACTGTTCCTATTCACGTGCCTCCACAGCTTGATCCACCACTCCATGCACGGCACGCTCCAGGAAGTAAGCGT
This sequence comes from Hyperolius riggenbachi, assembly GCF_040937935.1. Classification (NCBI taxonomy): domain Eukaryota; kingdom Metazoa; phylum Chordata; class Amphibia; order Anura; family Hyperoliidae; genus Hyperolius; species Hyperolius riggenbachi. The sequence continues at coordinate 224,964,769 of NC_090649.1, forward strand.
ACGAGATCAAGTCACTGATGCACCGTGACTCACCAGGTTGGTCACCTCCTCAAACGGCCGCATGAGGCTGCATGCATTTCGTATCAGTGTCCAGTTGTTGGGCCACAACATCCCCATCTCCACAGATTGTGTCCTTCTACTGTAATTGTACAGGTACTGGGTGACGGCTTTCTCCTGTTCTAGCAGGCGAGAGAACATGACCAGGGTAAAATTCCAGTGAGACTGTATGGACTGGAAGGCTCTGGAAGCACCGAACTTAGATGAGTGGGCAGACATTGTATCCTCGTACATCAGCTTCTGCGAAGACCAGTGCGTACCAACAAAAATCCACAAATACTACCCGAACGACAAACCATGGTTCTCCAAAAAACTTCGACATCTGCGCAGAAGCAAGGAACTGGCGTTCAAGTCTGGTAACCAGGAAGAGTATAGGAGGGTTAAAAATACCCTAAACAAGGAACTGAGGGCTGCCAAAAACAACTATGCAGTAAAACTGGAACAGAACCTCTCCTAAAGGGACACACGAACTGTCTGGAAGGGGCTCAAGGCTGTCACCCCAGCACGCAACTCCCAGCACTGGGCTCGTTGAGAACCTCAGTGAGTTCTATTGCAGATTTGAGAACCTGCCAGTCCCAGTAAGGTCCCCAGAGCCTCCGACCACCTCCTCCGACTTGGCACCACCACATCTGAACCCACCCCCCCTAGCGGTGAATGAGGATGACGTCAGGAAACACCTGTCATGGATTACTGCAAGGAAAGTGTCAGGCCCAATTGGAGTGTCAACAGCCTGTCTGAAAACATGTGCACAGCAGCTTGCTCCTGTTCTCTCATCCATCTTCACCAAATCCATTCAGGTAGGCAGGGCCCCTGCTTGCTTCAAGAGGTCCACAATCATCCCTGTCCCCAAAAAACATGGTGTCTCAGACCTCAACAATTTCAGGCCGGTGGCTCTTACTTCGGTCATCATGAAATCCATTGACAGCTTGGTTTTGCCTCTCCTCAAGCTATCCACCGAGTATCTGCTGGACCCGTTTCAGTTTGCGTATAGAGCAAACAGGTCTACTGACGACGCCATAAACATCTGCCTGGAGCTCGTAAATGAACACCTGGCAAACACAATTCCGGGCACGGCCCAGTCGTGCTTGGCGAAATAAAATATTCTGATTCTGATTCAGTCGGGCTATCACATATCGAGCGTCTCACAGGCAAGTTGTTTCTTCACTGGATGTCCGCAAAGCATGCCATGGCCGTGTAAGAACGCCTGAAGTGCTCACACAACTTCCTGGCCTGCTTCAGGACGTCCTCTAAGCCTGGGTACTTTGACACAAATCTTTGAATGACTAGATTCAGCACATGCGCCATGCAGGGTACATGTGTCAGCTTTTCCAAATTCAAAGCGGAAAGGAGATTGCTGCCGTTGTCACACACCACGTTGCCTATCTCCAGCTGGTGCGGGGTCAGCTACTGATCCACCTGTTTGTTAAGAGCAGCCAGAAGAGCTGGTCCAGTGTGACTCTCCGCTTTGAGGTAAGACATATCTAAGATGGCGTGACACCGTCGTACCTGGCATGCAGCATAGGCCCTGGGGAGCTGGGTCTGTGTAGCTGTAGTGGAGATCGCAGCACCAGTAGAGTTGAACTGCCACTCAGCCAAGGAGGAGGACGACAGTGAAGAGAAGGTGGCAGGAGGCCTGCCTGCAAGCCATGGAGGTGTCACAAGTTGGTCCACTGCACAGCCACATACTCCCTGCTTGCCATCGGTCACCAGGTTGACCCAATGGGCTGTGTAAGTAATGTAGCGGCCCTGACCGTGCTTGGCAGACCAGGCATCTGTGACCCAACGCTGTGTGCCAGAGATGACACCACTTGCCTCTCAACTTCACGGTACAGTTTGGGTATCGTCTTTTTAGAGAAATAATTGCAGCCTGGCATCTTCCACTGCGGTGTCCCAATGGCCACAAATTTATGGAAGGTCTGAGAGTCCACCAGCTTGTATGGTAACAGCTGGTGAGCTAACAGTTCCGCCACGCCAGCTGTCAGATGCCGGGCAAGGGGATGACTGGCAGAAATTGGCTTCTTCCGCTCAAAGATTTCCTTCACGGACACCTGGCTGCTGTGGGCAGAGGGGCAGGAACCGCTCAAGGGCAGAGGCGCAGTGGAGGAGGGTGGCTGTGAAGGTGCAAGAGAGAAAGCGGCTGAAGATGCTGCACCTGAAGGAAGAGGAGAAGGAGGGTGGCTTTTCTTTTGTGTGCTGCTTTTGCTCAGGTGCTCTTTCCATTGCACTTTGTGCCTTTTCTGCATGTGCCTTCGTAAGGCACTTGTACCTACATGAGTGTTGGCCTTTCCACGGCTCAATTTTTGGAGGTAGAGACAACAGATGGCATTTCTTCAATCTGAGGCAGACACATTAAATTTCCAAACCGCTGAGCCCCCCTGGGGTGATGGCACTATGGTGGTATCAGCAGCTGACCTTGAAGGGAATGTTGGCTGGCTGTACATAGGTGGCAATACATGACGCCGGACACTGTCACCAGCTGTTTCTGATGACAAGCTTCCCCTGCTTCTTTCAGCAACTCGTCTCCTCCTACTCCTCTCTGACTCCCCCTCTGAACTGTCCCGCTATTCATCTCCTCTATTGGGAACATACGTGGGATCCGTATCATCGTCATCATCATAATCATCCTGCCTAGCTTCGCTTGCCTCAGACACCTCCAAAACTGCACCAACAGCAGGTACTTCATCATCTTCACAAGTTACATCCATAGTGTTGCCGCCTAACTCAGACATATGAGGTGGTGTAACTTGCTTAGTGCCTTCATCTGGTTGTAACAATAATGGCTGTGAATCAGTTAATTCCCCACCAATTAACTCCTGCGAAGTGTCAAATGCAATGGATGTGGTGCTTGTAGTAGCACTGGTGGCTGCAGAAGATGAAGTGTTCTGTGTTAAATAGTCAACCACGTCCTGACAATCTTGGGAGTTGATGGGACTTGCCTTCTTCTGAGCACTGTACTTTGGGCCAGGGCCGCACGAAATCACATCAACACGACCTCGCACAGACCTGCCGGGTGGCCTTCCTCTGGGTCTGCCTCTACCTCTTCCTCTACCTGTTTTGTCAGTTTTGTCCATATCGGGGGGGGGGGGGATTAAGTGAAAGGTATGCACTGACTTGACTAATACAATGTGCAGTCACACAGGTGAAGTTAACAGGTATGCACGGAGTGGTATATCACACTGTGTGCACTCACGTAGGTAGGTGGGTACACTGAACACAACAGGTAGGTATATGCAGTGATGAGGTGGGTGCACTGAACACAACAGGTCGGTATATGCAGTGATGGGTATTACAACGTGCACCTGTCACACACAGACAGGTAGCGGGCAGGCGCAGTAACACTGCGTGCCCTCAGCCCATGTAGGTAGGTAGGTATATGCAGTACTGGGTATTACAATGTGCAGTTGCCTGTCACACACACAGGTAGTCACTGAATGCGCTGGGCCTGGCAGTGGCACACACACAGTATGAATTATCAACGCTGTCTATGCAACACAAGTTTCAGTGGGACACACAGAAAAAAAATAGATCACAAGAACAAGATTAGCCCTCAAAAGAGCTGTTGTGGGGTGCTATTTTAGCAATTTGAATGAGCAAGGAGCAAGCTAACAAGCCTACAAGAGCCTAACTAATCTTTCCCTATGAGAGTCTGCAGCAGCAGCAGCAGCTTTCCCTTCTCTATTTACTGCAGGCACACTAGTGAGTATAATGGCCAACGGTGCCTGCCTTTTATAAGGGGAGGGGGCGGGATGGCTCCAGGAGGGATTGTAGCCTGATTGGCCACGATGTGCCTGCTGACTGTAATGTAGAGGTTCAAAGTTGACCCTAATGGTGCATTATGGGGTGAACCGAACTTCCGGAAAAGCTTGCAGTTCTCCGCGAACGCGAACCACCGGAAGTTCGGCTGGAACCGTTCGCCAGGGAACCGTTCGGGCCATTTCAGTAAGTGAACTCTTTGCCCCGGAAATGAATTCACAGAGGCTCTCAAACCCATTGCTTGACCTACTGCATTGTGCTCCCTTTTTATGCCTGAGGATGCGGGGTCATGCCCGCTAAACACGTCGCATTTGTGGAGTTGAATACATTTGTCAATTATGTTTTATCGAGCCTTAAACAAGTTTTCTTTTTTGTAAGAGGGAGGTAAGTCCACCCTCACATCCCCCTCTGCTTTTAAGCGTTTTTTTAAAACGTTTTACTCTACTCTGACGCTTCTGTATACCGAGTTTTTGCTGATCTTCTAGTCCACCCTGGGTGGAGGGGGTGCATCCCCATCTACTATCTACAGAGAGCGACTTCTTAACCTGTGTGGGGTCAGGTCCTAATGCTCCCCACCTGCATTTAAAGTGGTTGTCTATGGGTAACCCGTGTTTGTGAGTATATACACATAAAATTGTATTGAACTCTTCATTTTACCTGACAATACTGCACCATATTGAGCTCTTGACTCTCTTGTTTTTAAGCACACCCGGAAATTAATAAATACCATGTATTTATTCATTGAAAGCACTTGGGAAATCACTTTTCAAAGCATTTTTCAAAGTGCTTAGCGTTTTTCCTATCCTTTCTACTGAATTGCAAAGGCTCTGAAAATGGTGCAGGAGCTGCGTTTGCGATTGGATAGAAAGCTCATCGCTCATGTGAGAACACTCACATAGAACAACATTGCAGAAGTGCTTGTAAGGAGATTTTAAAAATTGCCAGCGCTTAAAAAAAAAAGAACAAAGTCAGTCTAAGTGTGAACAAGCCCTTAGGTTCCTTTCAGGCTGCGTTCACAGTGGGGCGCTATTGTTATGCGTTAAAGTGGACCTAAACTCTTGCACAGGACACAAGAAAAACATAACAGAAATGCACCCTGTATGCGTTTCAAGAGTTTAGCCTGTGTAATCCCCCCCCCCCCCATTTGTGTCTAATCACTAATTGTAACTTAATCCCCCCCCCCCCCCCCCCCCGCGTCACATGATTGCCTAAATGAAGACGTTAACGTCTGCATTTGCTCCACTGTATATACTGTATGTGACGGTAACGCAGCATTATTGTGCGTTACCACCACCTTTTCTTGCGTGTGTTTTGTAATGCTGCGTTGAGACTTTAACGTCGCATCACAACACAACATCCCACTTTAAACCTGGCTTCACACTATATAAGTTGCTGTCAATTCAGTAACAAAGGACAAATGATGTGCAGTCCATTATCCATGTTTCTCTATGGGCTCTTACACACTGTGCTCTGAAAAACTGAAGCTCTTACGATGAGTAGAGCATAATACATTGCATTTAATGTATTGCATTCTGTCCTTATCATGCGGCAAGACTTTATGCATGTTATTCTGCTTAATGCAGTTTATTGAATAGACCCTATTGTGTGGAAAAAAGCATAATTTGCAATGCAACTTTCCTTGTTAATTGTCAGAGCAAATAAAAGTATCTTCGAGACTGCAGCTGTTTAGTCGTTCTATACAATATTGTCTTCTGATAGAAGTATGCATGTTAAATTTATGCTGAGCATTCAAAATACGTAAATCTCACAAGTCAGTTCTGCAGAAATACCAATTTAGGCAGATCACGAGGAGACATCAGCTGCATCTGATGGCTTCCTAGTCATGCTGCAGCTGTATCTTCCCCTGCCTCCCTCCTCACTGTTTGGGTCTTAAAATTTGCCATCTCAAGCCCTTGTCTTAAATGAGCATGTGACAGAGAAGGTTTCCCTGACACTATAGCACCATTTGTGGCAGGGTGCATCAAACCACTGACACCTAGTCAAGCAAAATTAGGAATGGTATACTTTGTTTGCAGGTTATTGGGTAACTGTATGGGCAACTGGGGGAGAATCTGAAATGGGGGCACCAGAAGTTATTGTTCTAGCAAAATTTGAGCTTTTCCACCTTTCACCTTGTCATTGACCCCCTCTTCCTCTTTGTCCCTTTCTTCTACCTCACCCTCCATTCCAGGGTCACTCCTGCATGGCCACCACCAATCATCGTCTCATAAATGGCCTACTTTTTTCGGCAATGGACAAGGTGAACAAAGCCATGCTGCCATGAATGGGATACTTGAGCCTTGATTAAATTATTTGTACTTACCTGGGGCTTCCACCAGGCGCAGACGCAGTAAGTTTGTCAGCGAAAACTAAACTAGCTGGCAGTGGGTAAATGGGAACGCAGTTCCCATTCATTGATCTAAGTCCCCGTTAGAAAGACCGACGGCTTCTATTAGAAGCCGCAATCTTTCTAAAGAAATAAAAAAGTTTCACGTCGTCCTTATACTTCCTGGAAGAGTGCTCGCTTCCAGGAAGAAAAAAAAATGACGGAGGCCATCTTGTGGCCAAATAGTAAAACTACATCTAAATTCATTTTTTTTAAATAAAATCACAAACCATTACATTTAAAATTAACTGTTTACCTCCCACACTACAAAAAATACTCAAATAAATTTTTTTACAAAAAAATAATAAAAAAATACAATTGAAAAAAAAAACAAATAGTTACCTAAGGGTCTGAACTTTTTTAATATGCAGGTCAAGAGGGAATATTACTAATATTTTTTAAATTATAAGCTTGTAAATAGTGATGGACGTAAAATTGAAAAATTGCACCTTTATTTCCAAATAAAATATTGGCGCCATACATTGTGATAGGTGTTATAATTTAAGTAGGCCTCAGTAAGGCATGTTCGCAGAGTATACCTTTAAGCAGAAGCATCTCAGTGTCTGCTGGAAGCAGATGATGCAAGCAGATACTGAGAAGATGTTCCTAGTACAAGGTCTTAGGCCTACACTGCCCCAGACAAATAGACTACGGGAACAATCAACATAGGCCATATTTACAAAACATAACATTCTTGCAACTAGGACAAGGGGCTCATAGAATATTAATCAAGTAGGTGGGTATTATGACACCACGAGAGTTCTGAGCCAATGGTCGGTTTTGGGGGGACGGCTCAGATGAGGTCACATTTAGCTCTTTCTGGTTCGTATAAAACCAACAGCCGGTTTACAGAGAGCCACTTTTCTGTCCCTGTCACCGCTGGTCTTAATCTTTACTTATATATTTATTTATGTCTCGTTAGTTTATCTTGTATGCTATATCTTGTATGCTGTATATACCTAGTTTAGACGTAACTTAGTATAGAAAGAAGATAACTGATTACCATTCATGAGGAATGTTAGTCAATAGCTTGTAACGCAAATGGACTTAACGAATGATTGCTTCGTTAAGATGTAACGACATGTAGAGAGGAGTATCTGTATATCTGTTGACTGAATAAACTCCATCAAACTGTGAAGATGCCTAAGAAAGTCTATCTCCTATAATGCTTGCTGTGAGGAGAGCCGAGTCATCTCACATTCTGTGAGGTGCACCTCTAACGGGGAGCTGGTGCCAGAGCAAAAGGTGATTTCTAACAATAGGGACATAATTTAAATGGTGTAATAACCGGGACAAATGGTCAAATAAAATATTTGGGTTTTAACTATGGTAGCATGTATTATTTTAAAGCTACTACTGGCCGAGAATTGAGAAATAATGAAATTTTTCCATTTTTTCCCCTTAATATTCCCGTTAAAATGCATTTAAAAAATAATAATTCTTAAGGGGTCCATACACTAGATGACCAACCAACCATCCAATTCAATTATTATAATCAAACTGGATGAAAATTGGTGCTGCCAAGTGCATGCCCGACCGTCAAAGCAACCAATTTCGGGACAGAAATTGGGCGCACAGTCGATCGCGCATGTTGGAAAATTTTGGGACAAAATTGGTTGGTTGGGTGTGCGGCGGCCGATTTGAGGACAAGCAATAAGACGACGAAACCCCCGCCGCTGCCGCAATGTATAAATGTATGCAGTGTGTAGTGCATTTATACATTACCTGTCCTGTGTCAGCTTCCACATGTTTTCCGTCGATCTCCGGGTACCGTATACATGCCGGGGGTGCTCTGACGTGGTGCATAGCGGCTGACGTCAGACGCTATGCGCCGCTAGCGTGTATGCGGCTGTTACCCGACGAGATGGATGGACACAGTGTGGAAGCTGCTACAGGACAGGTAATGTATAAATGCACTACATTACATACATTTATACATTTTGGGGGCAGCGGTGGCTCAACCGATTCCCTGATGACTTCATGCTGAAATTGGACGGGAATCAACCTGTAGTGTATGGGCAGATTAGATTAGAGATAAATTTGTCTCTTGGTCGAATCTGCCCATACTCGTTCTAATGTATGGGCACCTTAAAGAGAACCCGAGGAGGGTTTGAAGAATATTATCTGCATACAGAGGCTGGATCTGCCTATACAGCCCAGCCTCTGTTGCTATCCCAAACCTCCCTAAAGTCCCCCTCACTGATAAGAAATTCCCCTTTTTTACCTCTTTCTTGCTCTCAGAAGCCATTTTTTGCTAGGAAACTGTTTTATAGTTGGAATTTCTTATCAGTGAGGGTCACACTGTAGTCACTTCCTGTCTGAGTCAGGACTGAGTCAGCCACTTACATACCTGATATTTAACTCTTTCAGGCAGAGAAAGAAAAAAAGGAACACAGCATAGTTATCTGTGTGCTAGGCACTGTACATACACGTCTATCTCATTATGTCACATTTCAGTTGTGGTATCCTTTAAGTTACCTCCTCTGTAGTTAAAGTTACCTCTGTAGTTATTTTCACATGCAGTTATTTAAAGAGGAACTCCAGTGAAAATAATTTAATAAAAAAAGTGCTTCATTTTTACAATAATTATGTATAAATGATTTAGTCAGTGTTTGCTCATTGTAAAATCTTTCCTCTCCCAGATTCACATTCTGACATGTATTACATGGTGACATTGTTACTGTGGGCAAGTTATGTAGCTGTTTCTAGCTGCTCTGGCTGTTACAGACAGCTTTAAACAGCCATTTCCTGTCTGTGAACATTGTTACATTGTGGCAGTTTGCCCAGAGTACCACGGTATTCAGAGCCTCTTGTGGGAGGGGTTTCAGCACAAAATTAGTCACACAGCGCCCCCTGATGGTCTGTTTGTGAAAATCATTCTATTTCTCATGTAAAAGGGGGTATCAGCTACTGATTGGGATAAAGTTCAATTCTTGGTTGGAGTTTCTCTTTAACAGCCTGTCTTTAACTTTAGAATTCTGGAGTTATTTTAAGGATTGAAGAGTTAACTTAACCTCTTGACGACCAGCTAACGCCGATTGGCATAAACTGGTTGTCTGCTGCCATTTCCGTTCCATGGCAGTTCACGGAGGGTGTCTCCGTGAACTGCCTGCGAGCCTCCCATCGCGGCTCGCAGGCAAAATGTAAACGCGCAGGGAAGAAATCCCCGGTGTTTACACTGCACGGCGCTGCAGCAGCGCCGTAAAGGAGATCGACGATCCCCGGCCTCTGATAGGCCGGGGATCGCTGCCATCTGATAGGCTGAAGCCTATTAGAGGCGGTACAGGATGTATCGCCGTCCTGTACCGCCCACAGAGCCAGGGATGGAAGAGGGAGGGGGGAATAGCGCTGCGGAGGGGGGCTTTGAGGAGCCCCCCCCGCAAGGCACAGCAGAGCGGCTGCGATCAGACCCCTCCCACCCAGCAGGACATCCCCCTAGTGGGGAAAAAAAAGGGGGGGGGAAAGTCTGATCGCCCTGCCTGCAATACGATCTGTGCTGGGGGCTGAAGAGCCCACCCAGCACAGATCAATGGGAAACCACTTGGTTAGCAAGTGGTTAAAGACAGAAGAGTTAACTTTAGGTTTGCCTGAGGTAAAATGTTTCCTGAATACTACATGCCTTATCACCATGGTGATAACTAAAAAACGTTATTTAAAGAGAGTCTGAAGCGAGAATAAATCTCGCTTCAGACCTCATAGATAGCAGGGGCATGTGTGCCCCTGCTAAAACGCCGCTATCCCGCGGCTTAACGGGGGTCCCTTCACCCCCGAATCCCCTCCGTGCAGCGAGGGAGCGCTTCCGCATTGGGGCAGGGCTAACCGCCGCAGCCCTGCCTCATGCGCGTCTATCAGACGCGTACCTCCGCCTCTCCCCCGCCCCTCTCAGTCTTCCTTCACTGAGAGGGGCGGGGGAGAGGCGGCGATGCGCGTCTGATAGACGCGACTAGAGGCAGGGCTGCAGCCATTAGCCCTGCCTCCAGGAAGAGATATTTCACGACCAACTTTGCGACCAAGTCTTGCGGGGGTGGGTTTGGGGGTGAAGGGACCCCCGTTCAGCTGCGGGATAGCGGCGTTTTAGCAGGGGCACACATGCCCCTGCTAGCTATAAGCTCTGAAGCGAGATTTATTCTCGCTTCAGAGTCTCTTTAAGACAGGAGATAAGCTTAGTAAATTTGAGGCCATTGTATTTATTCATTTTCGGGTGAAAGTGTTCACTTCCTGACTAAAGTCAGGAAGTGAAAAAACGGAATTGCTCTGCAAAAGCGCTTACTAAGTGCTTTGTACAAAATCGTAGTGTGCAGTGGGGCGCCAGGTAGGGGGGGGGGGGAAAACATGCAAAATATATATATATATATATATATATATATATATATATATATATATATATATATATATATTTATAGAAAATCGCTGGCATCAGCGATTTTGATTTTAGAGGTTAACAAAGCCTTAAACAGTGTATTTCACCTATAGCATAAATCAGGTATCCCCTAATAAAACATTTAAACTTTAAGCCAGGGGTGTCACTTAGTTGTACAATGTTAGTAGCCCCAAATTATAGTAGTTAGTCCCCCAAATTATATAATTAGGTCTTAAAGCGGAATGAAACCCAGCATTTCTTCTTTGCTCTAAAAAAAATATATACAGCATATTATATACTACCACCATTTTTTTTTTTTTTACTAGAACAGCATTCAATTAGTTAAACACAGGGCTTGAAAGTTCAGTGCAGAGAAAGCTGGACGCATCCGAAGTGGAGATAATGTTATGTTGTGTTTATTTAATTGTATCAAGTGAGGAATGTGACACATTCTCTGACTGTGCAGAAGCTCCTGGACACAGACAGAAACTCAAAGCATTTCTGCCTTCAATACAAGATAAATAAAACCAGTTATGAATAAAATGTAAAGGCAGTTCTCAAAGCAAAAAACTGTACTTTTGGGAATTTGTAAATGAATAATACTTATGCACAACTGCAAATATGATAACCGTATCGCATATAAAAAGTAGGAAAACATGTTTTGTTGAATATTATGTCAGGGTTTTATACCGCTTTAAGTGTACCCTAATACATTCTGGCGGCAGCTAGCAGCATATAGAGGCAGGCAGCCAATGGTGAGGCGGATGCGGTAGATGGCAGAAGGTGGTGGCAACTAGTATTCTAGTTGCTAGAGGCAGGTAGAAGTGAGTGACAGATCATGGCAGGTAGACAGGTGACAGGAAATGGGTAAAAGAGTCTGACTTACATATGCCTGCTGTTAATGGATCTGCAGGTCTCCCAGGTGGTCTTTGTGCTGGGCTGCCACATGGTGCACTTCACTTTAAAGTCTGAAATTCCAGAAGTGAACTGGAGGCGGGGCCGGAGCATTGGGGAGTGGCTGCACGGGCACAGCATGTCTGTGGGGGACCATTAGAAGCCCCGGGTACCTTCAACTCATTTCCCCCCGACCCCCCTACAGTATCCCTTTAAGCAATACCTGTTGCCTGGCTCTCCAGCTGATCCTCTGTCTTTAAAACTTTTAGCCATAGACCTGAACAAGCATGCAGCAGATCAGGAGTTTCACTTTCTAACATTATTGTCAGATCTGACAAGATTAGCCACATGCTTGTTTCTAGTGTGATTCACACACTACTGCAGCCAAACAGATCAGCAGGGCTGCCAGGCTACTGGTATTGTTTAAAAGGAATAAATATGGAAGCCTCCACATTCTTCTCACTTCAGTTCTCCTTTAAGCCTGGCACTGTATATTTTGCAGGTATAATATGCAACTTGCTGCATTAAAGGGGAACTGAAGTAAGAGGTATACACGGAGGCTGCCATATTTATTTCCTTTTAATCAATACCAGTTGCCTGGCAGCCCTGCTGGTCTATTTATCTGCAGTAGTATCTGAATAACACCAGAAACAAGAATGCAACTAGTCTTGTCAGATCTGACTTTAAAGTCTGAAACACCTGATCTGCTGCATGCTTGTTCAGGGGCTATGGCTAATAGTATTAGAGGCAGAGGATCAGCAGGGCTGCCAGGCAACTGGTATTGATTAAAAGGAAATAAACATGGCAGCCTCCATATACCTCTCTCTTCAGTTCCCCTTTAATGCATGTTATTCCTGAAATAAGCACATTATGAGTAATTGGACTTATGCTTTTTGCAAACACCCACTAAACTTCACATGCGCTATCAGCAGCAAGATTTAGGCAGGTATCACACCTATTAAAATGTGTGTGTGATTTGCAAAATTGTGAAAAGGCTTTAACCGTAAATGTTATGTATCTCAGTGGCATTGCATTTGATTCCTCCCCGGGGGTAGGAATTGGGGGGGGGGGGGATGTGTGATTTGTGTTGAAATGCGAGTCAATGGAAAACAGAAAAATTCACATAAAATTTGCATTTACAAAAAATGCACACAAATGTTTGTTCAAAGCAGAAACACAAAAATTGTTAAGATCATTGTCATGCATGCAGAATGTCACATGCTTTTTTTTCCCCTCAAGTGGCACGTGTGCATGGCCCCTGAGTGAATGTAGCCCTATAGATGCAGCTTAGTGTATGTAATATGCCATCACTGAGCAGCTGTTGGAGGGCTGTCATTTATAGATTTAGCATTGTTCTATTGTATTGCTTACCTCCAATATCCACTATGCCTCAGAGATGGTGGCCCACTGGTGAGATACAGCCACATGGATGGCAAATTAGCACACACTCATGCAACCAACATGACTTGCCAGCATCCAGACAGTTTACCAGGGCAAAATTTCATTAAAAACTGTCGCCATCTTCCATCACAAAGTAAAAAGCTTGTGGGACACCATTGTAACTAACACCATGCCTGCCTAACCATCCTTCCTTGCTAAACAAACAGGGAGGAAATGCACAATGGACATCAGGCAGGCTCACAGAGTGGACCTGGAGAGAGAAGAGACCAGGGCAGCACATAGTGAGAGACAAGGGAATATAGTCTACCATCTAGTGGTAAAAAAAATGAATTACAGCTCCTCAAAACTGACTGAACAAAAACATTAATGACAGAGTAGAAAGCAGTAAAGAAGAAAATAGTCTGTGCTGTGTACTGTAGTGGTGCTGGAGGAGTCTGCACAGCCAGTTCTACTCCATCATAGATGGACTGAGTGTAATCAGCTGAGGCTGGGAGCACACTTGTCTGTCGGTTTTATGTATGCGTTTTCTGCACACTATGGGCTAGATTCACTAAACCGTGATAACTCATATCACGGCCACGCTAATGTTTCTGTGCGCGTTTTTGCATTTCTGCGCACATTTGTGAATTTTCGCACGCAATCGCAAATTTTTGTGTGCAAATATTAGTGAGTGCACGTGGAAATTCGCAATTGCGCATGGAAATTCTCGATTGCGTGCAAAAACATGCGCAAATACGCTTGCGTGGCCATGATATGAGTTTTCACGGTTTAGTGAATCAAGCCCTATGTGTGTCTGTGTATGTGAAAACATGCACGTTTTATCACAGAAGCTAATGTAATTGATAAAGAAAATGGGCTCTATTCTCAAAGACTTCCCGCATGCGGTAAAGTGCATGCGGGAAGTTACCGACCAAAACACCGCCACATTGAAATTCTCAAAATGTTCTGCATGTTTTTCCGCATGCGGAAAAAGTGTGGTAAAAGTGCGGGATTCATGCGGAAAACTTTCCGCAAAAGTCGGTATTTTCCGCAATAAAAGATCAATTCTCAAAAATGTTCAGGCGCATCATTTCGTCGTTAATTACCGATTTTTTATCACCTACAAGTAGTAGGTGATATATTCCGCATCCCATTGACTTTAATAAAGTCTGGAGGCTTAAGGGCTGTGTTTGCTGGACTGTAACTTTTTTTTTTAAATACTTTTTCATGCGACCTTTTTACCGCATGATTCCCGCATGATTAATTGCTGTTTCCGCATCTTTTTTTCCGCATGCGGCAAACATGCGGAAAATGTTACAGAATGCTGAAAAAATGCGGAGTTTACCGCTGGCAGAAATATAGCGGTAAAATTTGTGGGAAACGTTTGGTCTTTGAGAATAGAGCCCAATGCGTGCAGTGCTTCACTGCTTTCTGTTTTCATCTGCATGGGGGAAAGAGATTCAAGTGTGCACTAGTCAACTGAACATCGGTTCTCAGTATACCTGTGCAGAAACCTGAATGGTGGGGGGCATGCAAAGTTTTGCAGGGGGGGGGGGGGGCAGTGATTTCTAGTTACGCCCCTTCCAGGTTTACTTTAATACTACTGTACCTCTACACACAACTTGGCCCATATGCAATACTCACATTTTTCACCTGAGTTATCTCCTAGGAGATAATTTTCATCTTCTCTTTAAACAAATTTTACAATTGAAATAGTACCCAAAAGTTGGTGAAAAAGTGCTATCAGATTTATTTTGAGTATTTTCTTGCTCTCTGTTGGCTTAAAAGGCATTTTTGACAAGTGATGAAAATATCACCTAGGAGAAAACTCAGGAGAAAAAGTTCATTGCATATGGGCCCTTATGTCATTAGTTTCCACTGACCCCACATCCAAAGCCCCTGCATGACATGCAATGCATTAATTCACTTACGGTTGGCAAGCAAAACATACAAAGTTGTAGGAAGTGAAATTTAGGTAAATTGAAAAAAATCTGTGTGAGGCCTGGTTCACACTGCAGGAGCTTTTTATGTGCTAGTGAAAAGCTCTTGCCAAGGCAATGCTATGGTTTACTTTTGTAAAATCACATTGCTCAAGTGAGATCACCCTCATAGCATTACATTAGCAAGAGCTTTTCAAAGCACAACCGCTTAGAAAAAACTCTTGCAGTGTGAACCAACCCTTTGGGCCAGTTTCCACTAGGAGCGGTGCTGAAACACATGCACGCCAATGGAAGAGTTTCCATTGTGTGCATGTTGTGCGGAGCGATCCGAGAATCTGCAGCATGCTGCAGATTCTCGCACGGCCGCATCCACCCGCAGCCGCGTCCCAGATGCGGAAGTGATGCGGTCGGCGGTGGAAGTGATGCGATGCGGCTAGGTAGCCGCATTCCCATCACTTTGTAATGGAAACCGGCCCTTTGGGTCCTTTTACACTTAATCAGTTGCTCTCAGTTTTAACTGAAAGAAAACTGATTGTAATGCCCATGTTTTCCTATGGCACCTTTTACATTTAACGCGTTTCAACTGAAATCTTTTTCACAATGCACTGCTATGGAGAAAACGCAAACCAACGCGCACTAACGCATGCCGACTGATTAAGTGATTAACTAGAGATATCTCTCTCTCTCTTTTAAACAGAAATATTTTGCTGCTATAAACTTTGCTTTGCATATGGCATGTGTGCCATACAAGCTTTAACTCATCATAGCCTTACGCTGTAAGAAGCTTTTTTTCTGTTTCATTCATCTGAGGTCTGCAACACACAAATCAGCAAGCCAAGAGAAATGACAGGAGGTGCACATGAATAAAACAGAGAGAAGTGATTGTTTCAGAGCACACATTTGCAATTGATAACCCTATAAATCAGTCAGAGCTAAATCAAATATGCTTTCAAGTAATTTGGGTGGCAAAATGAACACATAATGGAATTTCTATTGAGCTGATAACTCCAATGATAGCATGATGAAAGGGGACTGAAGAAAACAAGCTCCTCATCTCTTTTATCGTCTAAACAGGCTGAAAAGAGGCAGGACTACAGGGTTAGTGTGTACTTCTGCACAGCAGCTAGTGGCATGGATTCAAACGCTGGGAAAGGAGCAAGATAAAGGCTTTCCTCACATCAGTGCTTATTCCTCTTCGTGTGAAAGGACAAGAAAGTAAACATGAGTAAAGGAGCAGCATCTGACAAAGACAATAAGGGAGAGAATTAGATATCTTTAACTTCTACTACAATCCTACTTCACCAGCATTTTGCTACGAAATGGATTCTGACATCCATAAAAGGATGCTTTTGTTCACATCGATATAAGTTGAGTTGTCCACTGGAAATCGTCTGCTCTTCATGTCTTATGTTGCAAGGTAATGGGATCCTACAATAGAAGCATGCCGGAGACGGCAGTTGATGATTACCTTTACATGAATTGGTCTGTTCAGGAATTAAACGTGACACAGGAGCCGCTTCTGAACCCATCCTCTGATTACGATGAAGAGTTTCTGCGCTATCTTTGGAGGGATTATTTATACCCAAAGGAATATGAATGGGTGCTAATTGCTGGATATATTGCAGTGTTTATTATTGCTCTTATTGGAAACATCTTAGGTAAGTAACAGATCACATTGCAAATGACCGTTAACTTTAACTGGGTGTCTTCAAGTGCAGAGCAAAAACGGGACAGTTAAAAATTACAGAAATCTTTGAAAAAAAAAAAAAAAAAAACTCAGAGCATCTGCATTTTAGATAGGTGAACTGATTGCTATAGATAGGAGTCTTAATTGAAATAAATATTTGACCCAGTGTGCATTTGACCTCGTGGAGGTTACGTGTGCGGCTCTGTCCACTGCATAGTGGTGCTGAAATCACCAGAGCTGCAATGTATGTGCTGGAGGCACGGTGGGGAGTAGGAAGTCTTCCAGCTCAGCTAAACCCGAGGCTGAGCTCATACAGTGAACTTCAATGTAGAATTTTACTAAGTTGTTATAGCAATGATTGCTGTGCCTTGAAGTTTAGAACAAATGATTTTGCTGAGTTGAGATTATTTTAGCTGTATAGAGTATGTGGGATATATTAGGTACTTTTTACATTGTATTTCCATAGCAATCTCTATATGTTGGCTTCAATGTGCAGTGGTACTGGAGTACACTGAGCACTTGTGTTGTAATATTTTCCTAGTATTTGCTAGCAATGTACTGTACTCAGGCCCGGCCCTAGACTTTTTGCCGCCTGAGGCAAAATTCAAAAAAATCGCCGCCCCTCCCCCCCCCAAGCCGTGTGTGTGTGGGGGGGGCCGCCCGAGCTGGAGGGGATAGCGGGCAGGAAGGGGGTATTGGGCCTAGCGGCGGGGAGGGGGGTCGGACCCCCCCCCTCCCTTGCCTGGGTCCCCCGTCCTCCGCTCCCCTCCAGCTTTAGAAGTGAGGTCGCTGGCTGCAGCTATATTGTAAGAGGCAACGGGCGGGGATCACTCACCTCTTCCTCGTTCCAGCCCGAGCCTGCGCTCCACTGACATCACTTCCTGCGGCGTAGCAGGAAGTGACGTCAGTGGAGCGCAGGCTCGGGCTGGAACGAGGAAGAGGTGAGTCCTCCCCGCCCGTTGCCTCTTACAATATAGCTGCAGCCAGCGACCTCACTTCTAAAGCTGGAGGGGAGCGGAGGACGGGGGACCCAGGCGAGGGAGGGGGGGGGTCCGACCCCCCTCCCCGCCGCTAGGCCCAATACCCCCTTCCTGCCCGCTATCCCCTCCAGCTCGGGCGGCCCCCCACACACACAGACGGGCGGCTGCCGCCCCTCCAGAAGTGCCGCCTGAGGCAAAAGTTTCACCCCGCCTCATGGGCGGGCCGGCCCTGACTGTGCTCCAGTCCCCTTCTCAGAAAGCACTGCCTTGTAGTTTAGGGTTATGGTTAATTGACATTTTTGTGAGTGCTTGAAAGCTTTGCTAAGTATGGTAGTCCTATTTGAATCCGGCTGATTATTATGACTGAAGAGATTTAACATCCGTTTTATGTGTGGAGAATGTTTCTATATTATTGAGGAAAAACCTTGGGGGATTCCATTATTATCATTACAAGTCAGAAACCCATCAATCAAGCAACAGTTGGGCAAGGAGGCACTTGAGCACTTCGGCACAAATTGAGAGAAAAATCACTCTGTGCATGAAAACTATCATCTATATATATATACATTTACCTAATAGAGCACATAGTTTTACTAACACTTGCAAGCTAATGTGAAAAAAAAGTTACTTAATCCACTAAACCAAACACACCAAGGGCTTGATTCACAAAGCGGTGCTAACTGTTAGCACGCCTGTGAAAACCTCCTTAGCACGTCTAAACGAGCTTTTTGCGCGTAAAACCTTATACGCGTAAAACTTTATGTGCGTAAAACTTTACACGCACAGAGCGCAC
The DNA here is from genome assembly GCF_040937935.1 of Hyperolius riggenbachi. Lineage (NCBI taxonomy): Eukaryota > Metazoa > Chordata > Amphibia > Anura > Hyperoliidae > Hyperolius > Hyperolius riggenbachi. The sequence goes on from NC_090649.1 coordinate 224,982,999, forward strand.
CGCGCGAAGTGCCCATTAAAGCCTATGGGACTTAGCGCGCATAAAACTTTGCGCGCGCAAAGTTAGCGCACGATCTGATTGAGAAATCCGGTGCTAACCTACTTAGCACCCTGGTTAGCACGTCTAAAGACTTTAGACGTGCTAAATAGGTTAGCACCGCTTTGTGAATCAAGCCCCAAGTGTGCTAAGAATGATGCTTTGTGTTGGGTGACAATTATTGCTCTTGTTGAGCTATATTTAGCCACATGTTATTGCCTATGGTTTGAAAGAAACCATCATACTATATATAGTTATTTTGTTTTTGCTTTGTTTTTTTATATACAGTACAGGTATTAAAAACAAAAACAAAACTGCATTACCACCTCCTGTAACTACTTATCTCCATGTCAACTTGTATTGGTCACAAACCAACAGCCCATAGGTGTGTGATTTACTGCCCAGGCTAAACCAGTCAATATGATTCTGAACAATAAAGGGTGCAATGCATAAACAGCCTTGATTTTTGCCACACTGGGAATTCCCATTGATCAATGCATAAACAGCCTTGATTTTTGCCACACTGGGAATTCCCATTGATCCATTTATTGGGCCAATGAGAGTCTTTTCTTGCAAGGATTCTTATTGGCAGTGTTCATGTCCAATAAATGTTCAATGAGATTTTTTTTTTTATTTCCTCATCCTGCTAATGAATTATAAGCATACTATTTGTTAGCAAGTTTAGCAGTTACCAGTGCTACCAACAGTGAGTTAGTGTAAGTTCTGCAATTAGTGTGTCCTGTATTACCTAGGACACCACAGCATACCATAGGAATGCAAATGTTGCCATGGTTACGCCCACGGTTAATACATGGTGCTCCACAGGCAGTAGTAAAAGTAAAATTGTCAAGCGCTCCACACGCACAGCAACTTTATGCATGTTATTGCATCTAGCCCAATGTGTGCCAAGTGACTGACCTAAAATGATTTTACCACAGCTTAGTGAACATGTGTAAGTACCCACATGATTTTGTTGCGTTTCATTTTTAAATACAGTATTTGTGCCGAACCACTCAAATTTGGGCGTGAATGGCAAATGGACAATTTGGTTGTGCCTGTAGTAGACTCTAATGTAAAATAGCAGCTACAAGGTGCCAAACCAAACATTCGGGCAGTGGATTTTTTTCCGTTACAAAACAGTTTACACTACACAACATGTTTTTTTTCCATTGCAAAATGGTATTCATTTAAAACATGGTTAAGGCATCGGTGTGCGAGTGCATCGGGGGGGGGGGGGGGGGGGGTTAGGTTAGCCATCTGACGGGATTTTAAGGTTAGGGGTCAGGAGGGGATAAGGTTAGGCATGGGGGTATTAAGGTTAGGTATGGGGGGGGGTTAAGGTTAGGCATCAGGAGGGGGGTTTTAGGGTTATGCCTGTGGGGGTTTAGGGTTGGGCATCAGCAGAGGGGTAGTTAAGGTTAGGCAGGTAGATGGAGGGTTTTGGGTGAGAATAGTTGTAATAAAATAATTTGCCGGTATTTTACTATCGAAATTTTCACTGCAAAATAGTAGAATATGGGTATTTATTAATATTCCATTAGCGGCTAATTCGGGCATCAGTGATTACTCTAAAATACAGTTTTACAACAAAAGTGATGTAATTATGGTATTTTACGGCCATTTTTTTTTTAGCAGACTTTTTTAAAGTACTTTTGTATTTATTGAAGAATACTATTGTATACTGTACTACCACTCAACCGGCTGGGAGAGCAGAGGGATATCTCAGGGCCTCATTATTTTAGGGGGCTTAAAATAAACCTATGGTAAACCTGCAAGGAAAATAGTGCACAATTTGGGTACTTACCTCAATAGAGGGAAGCCTCTTGATGATTCAGAGAGTTCCCCTGTCCCGCTTCTCTCGTCTTTCCTCCGCTGTCCCCTCTGAAAATCTGTTTGCCGACCCTACGTTGATGGCTCTTTCATGCACAGTAGCACAGATCTATTTAAGCTTTGGTGTAAATAGCGAACCATCAGTGCAGGTGCAGTGGGGCAGCACTTCGGGGGTTCCTGCTCATGCACAGCTTCCCTCTCCTGAGGTAACTTCCGTATTTTTCAGATTATAAGATGCACCTGACCATAAAACGCACCTAGGTTTAGAGGACAAAAACCAGGGGAAAAAATATATACTAAACCTGGTGCATCCATGGTGAAGGGGCATCTTGTGGATTATGCCCCTTTTGTATCTCATCCCCCCCTGTACCTTTTGTGTCTCCCTGTGTCCCTCTCTGTCCCCCTTGTGTCCGCCTCTGTCCCCTATGTGTCCTCCTCTATGCCCCTTTCTGTCCCACTGTGTCCTCCTCTGCATGGGCACAGTACAGGAAGTCCCCGACATTTTGGCGGGCTGGAGGTTCATATTAGAGATGTAGCGAACGGTTCGCCGGCGAACGGTTCCAGGCGAACTTTGGGGGTTCGCGTTCGCCTGCACCAGGCAAACTTTTGCGGAAGTTCGATTCACCCCATAATGCACTATGAGGGTCAACTTTGACCCTCTGCATCACAGTCAGCAGGCACATTGTAGCCATTCAGGCTACACTAAGCCCTGGAGCCCCACCCCCCCTTATATAAGGCAGGCTCGCTGGCCATTACACTCATTCCTTTGCCTGCTAGAGACAGACTAGGGACAGCTGCTGCAGACTTGTTCTCCTAGGGACAGATTAGTTAGGCTCTTGGCTTGCTCCTGGATGATAGTTATTGCTAAAATAGCACCCCTCAGCTCTCTTTTCAGAGATAATGTTTTCCTGATGTGTTTTTTTTTTGTGTGTGTGTTGCTCACTGACATTATACAGCCCTATCTGTTGCAGCTGGACCTTGGTAATTGTTATTACTGAGCCAGCCAGGCCCTGCCTAACTATCTATACGGGGACACCTACCTACCTACCTATACTAGGGGACCTACCTATGCCTACCTACCTATACTGGGACTCCTACCTATGCCTAGCTAACTACTGAGGCACCTACCTATGCCTACCTACCTATACTGGGACTCCTACCTATGCCTAGCTATCTACTGAGGCACCTACCTATGCCTACCTACCTATACTGGGACTCCTACCTATGCCTAGCTAACTACTGAGGCACCTTCCTATGCCTTCCTACCTATACTGGGTCTCCTACCTATGCCTACCTACCTATACTGGGACTCCTACCTATGCCTAGCTAACTACTGGGACACCTACCTATGCCTACCTACCTATACTGGGTCTCCTACCTATGCCTAGCTAACTACTGAGGCACCTACCTATGCCTACCTACCTATACTGGGACTCCTACCTATGCCTAGCTAACTACTGAGGCACCTTCCTATGCCTACCTACCTATACTGGGACTCCTACCTATGCCTACCTACCTATACTGGGACTCCTACCTATGCCTACCTACATACAAGAAGATAATAAGGTCGTTGCTTCATTGTGGTCAGACCAAATTTGATCAGCTGGACAGTCACTGTTGTTCTTTCTGTCATTGAGCTACCACAGCCAGGCGACCATATGGGCTTGAAAACTGCCACAGCCTGCACTCTGGCCATGGTGCGCACAGTCCAGCACGGCCGTCACTACGCAAACAGCTGTTTGCGGTGCGCTCCACAGTGAGTTTGGTGTGTCAGTGTGAAGCAGTACTCTAATTACACTCCCTGATTGATGTATACACATGCAAGATGTTTGAAAGCACTTTAGGCCTGCAATTTAGCATTCGATGTGATTTCTGCCCTTAAACCGCTGCTTTGCATCAAATCCAGATTTTTCCCGGGGACTTTTGGTGTCTATCCCACTCCGCCATGCCCCCCTCCAGGTGTTAGACCCCTTGAAACATCTTTTCCATCACTTTTCTGGCCAGCATAATTTTTTCTATTTTTCAAAGTTCGCCTCCCCATTGAAGTCTATTGCGGTTCGCAAACTTTTACGCGAACCGAACCTTCCGCAGAAGTTCGCGAACGGGGTTCGCGAACCGAAAATTGGAGGTTCGCGACATCTCTAGTTCATATTGGCAGGTGTTTACAAGTCACAGTGACTCCCCCCCACACACTTTTGAGGGAGAAAAAGTGAGTCTTATAGTCCAAAAAATACAGTATCTGTTTTTTCCCTCCCCCAACCTCACATATTTACCTTGAGGAGTTATAGGCTCTTCAGGCCTCTCCAGGCTAACTACTGGGCACCATCCATGTGCCTTCTCTGTATTCTTTCCCGCACAGCTGTGTGTCCCGTGACTATGCAAAAAGAGGCACAAGGAAAAATGGGTATGAAATAGCAGTAATAGAATATCAGGAATATGACTGTTATTCTATCAGCTATAGTAGAATATCAGAGATTTGACCAACATTGTTCTATTACCCTCTGTTCCCTTGTTTCTCAATTGGACCCTTCCCTATCTATGCCTTACCGTAATCCCACCACCCTAACTAATCCAACCTACTTCTAACACTAACCTCCCCCCCCCACACACATTTATGCCTGGCACTAAAGCAGGGAACACGCTTGCTGAAATTGTGCATTTTTTGCTGCGGACGGCAAACTCCCCATGGCGGCACTGGCATTGAAGTCCATGACCCCACTCGAGAAGCACGTGTCAGTAGCATTATTTGCGTTTTTCTCCTAAGTTTTTTTGAACTGCACAGCTTTCTGCTTTTTTCTGTGTGACGCACACAATCACAATTACAATCTATATCACCACATCTAGAAAATTGCATAACGAACGCAAGCATTAATGTACTACAATGTGTACCCAGGAATAGCAGGGAAAAATGCCTCTGCAAGTGTGTTCCCTGCCTATCCCCCCCCCCAATCCTAACCCTAACCATCCCCCACCTATTTTGCACTGGAATTCAGCCAAAGTGTAGCCAAACTCTGGCGAACTACTGCTCCCAGCATGCCCCCCATTACTACGTGGAACGGAACCCTGCCACCACGGTTTAGGTTTATATCTTTTTGACAATTAAAAGAAACAATAATTTAAAAATAAAGTTTAAAGTGTACCAGAGATCAACTTCTAACAAAAATCGATACTTTCCTGGGGCCTCCTCCCACCCCATAAACACATGCGAGTCCCACACATCCTCCCATGGTCTACTATTCAGCCGCAATCAGCCCCGGTAATTTTCTCAGTTGCATCCAGTCTGAGTCTTCTGTGCATGCGGACTGATGTCACTGAGCAAGTTACTGGGGCTGATCGCGGCTGAACGGCAGAACGCGGGAGGACGGCGTGGGACTGACACATGTTTATGGGGCAGGAGGAAGCCTCGGGTAAGTATACATTTTTGCTGGAAGTTGAACTCTGGTTTCCTTTAACCACTTAAGCCCGAAGGGTTGAAATTTTTTTACATCCGAGCAACTTTCACCCCCCATTCATTTGCCAATAACTTTATCACTACTCATCACAATTAATTGATCTATATCTTGTTTTTTCCGCCACCAATTAGGCTTTCTGTGGGTGGTATATTTTGCTAAGAGCCACTTTACTGTAAATGCATTTTAACAGGAAGAATAAGAAAAAAATGGAAAAAATTCATTATTTCTCAGTTTTCAGCCATTATAGTTTTAAAATTATACATGCCTCCATAATTAAAACTCACGTATTGTATTTGCCCATATGCCCCGGGTATTTCACTGTTAAAATTATGTCCCTATCACAATGTATGGCGACAATATTTTATTTGGAAATAAAGGTGTATTTTTTCCGTTTTGCGTCCATCACTGTTTAGAAGCCCATAATTTATTAAATCATATTGATATACTCCTTTGACATGAATATTTAAAAAGTTCAGACCCTTAGGTAACTATTTATGTTTTTTTTTTTTTTTATTATTGTAATTTTTTTTTTTTTTTAATTTAAACTTGTATGTGGGTATTTTTTGGTGTGGGAGATAAACAGGGTTTTTTTTAATATATTTATAGGTTTATTCTTAAAACTTTTTTTTTAAGGTGTAATTTGCTATTTGGCCACAAGATGGCCAGAATCAAAAAGTCCTGGGAGCGATCGATCTCGCTCCCAGGCAGAAGAAAGGAGACCAGAGCTCAGAAAAGCCGCAGCGTCTGAAGAGACGCTGTCGGCTTTTCTCCGGGGGGGTCCGATCAGCGAAAGGGATTTATAATCCCTTTCACTGATCGGTGGGCTAGCGGCCAGCAGCGGGGGCATGCACGGGGGGGCCCGCGGGCGCGCACGCGACCCGCGGGAGTGCGCGCAGCCCAACTGGACGAGAAATCTCGTCCAGTTGGGCTTAAGTGGTTAAAGAAAACCTGTAATGGGAAAAAAAAACCTCTGGGGGATACTTACCTTGGGAGATGGAACCTCTGGATCCTAACGAGGCTTCCCCCATCCTCCTCCGTCCCTCCGTTCAAGTGCCAGGGTCCCTCAAAGTGCGTTGAGGTAAATATTTACCTACTGTGATCCTGTGCAGGCGTACTAGCCGCTCTTCATTTGGGTTAAGGCGGACATATCGATCCACTTTACTGTGCAGGCGCGTGTCCTTTTGCTCCTGCGCAGTAGAGCGGATACAATTGGGATCAGCTATTTCCGTGGCCCCCTAGCCTGAACAAAGATCCGCTTGTGCACCTGCACTGGATCCCGGCGAGGTAAATAAATCATCCCTTGTCAAGCTTGTGGAGGGAAGATTGGGGGAGTATTCGGGGGAGCCAGCGCTGGATTTCCTGAACCTAGAGGGTAGGGGGAAGCCTCATTGGGACCCTGAGGCTTCCCCCTCCCGAGGTAGGTATCCCCCAGAGGGTTTTTTATTAATTGTAGAGTCTCTTTAAATCTAATTAAAGTCCCCATTTTGAGATGAATGAGATTAATTTACACCTAAGTAGAGTAGAAGAAGTATACTTCTTTTGCCCTCATTTTGAATTATAGACACTGCCCACATTTAAAAATTACTTTACATTAACAAATTTGTTTTCACTTTGGTAGGTCTCATATTAGACATTACAGTTGAATTGTGTGAATATATATATATACTGTATGTATGTATGTATGTATGTATGTATGTATGTATGTATATATATATATATATATATATATATATATATATATATATATATATATATACACACACCTTGGACTATTACTAGTTTGTTTTGTGGATGAGACCCACTGCTTTGTATTGAGGGTATTTACAACTGCATAGTCTGCATTCATAGCTTTTATTGCTGCACTGTGCATAATGTTAGTTGTACTATAACTACTATGCATACAACAGCATTGCAATGCTGCACAACATTCATAATGAATATATTTCAAGCTGAGGTATTTGCAAAGCAGAGCAAAGTTTGGTTGAATAATATACCTGGTTTTACATAGGTTTATGCCTTGCTAACAGTGTTGTACCTACATTAAAGAAGAAATGAGTATTGATTTACAGTATTTGTTCCGCTTTATAGATTGGGTATTCTACTTCATGCAAGTGTGAAAGGCACCCAAGCTTTCCTTTTTTTCTAGATCTGTTTTTTTAATCATTTATTTCTAGCAGCAAATGTTTATGTGTGATTCATTAGTGATCTTGTAGAGCCCTCTAGTGTTCTAGCAATGTAATAATTTTACTTGCTTTTGTGAATGGAGACATTTTCCTGCAACCTGTAATTGCAAACTATTTATGCCTGTTTTTGTTCAATCTCGTGTGTTGCTAGTTGCTACTAACTTACTAAGCTTTGGTACTTAATTCTACCCATGGTTATAGCAGTAAGTTATTTATGATAAGAATAAGTGGGAGAAGTGGGTGGAAAAAAATGACACTAAATGGAATTACTGGAAGAAAATGGAAGTAATGGAAATGGAAGTACCATGCCGTTCTACACAGGGGCCCGCTATATGCTACAGTGACCTGCACAGTGAGTTATGCTAGGATTCAGGGACAGGATGATATTTTGAACAGGGAACTGGGGTGGTTTACTAGATATTAGGGAAGATCATTTTTGTTTTAAAATTAAGATAGGGGTTTTAAAACATAAATTGTAGGCTATTACCAGGCTTTATTTGGAAGCAATTGGTTGCTTTAAAAAAAACAACTTGATGTCAGAAGCAAATGGTTTGGGTGCTTAGCTACCTTCTTCGGTGCTTTAATCCAGAAGATTTCAGTGGTGGAGGTGTAGTACACTGTGTGCTGGCACTGAGACCTAAGTGAAGGAAGGAAAATATTGGCTAGAATTATGCATTGGAATTTGTAAAGGAAAATTAGGGCTACAGCTAACTTCAGAGGAGTAACCACCATAGCATCTATACAGACTGTTCTGGGGCCACAAGAGAGGGCCACCTCCCAGATGCCCTCTCCTACACTCTGTTTCCTAGTTTTCTAGATGCCTTTATAACATCCCGCAGCTTTATGACCACACTGTCTACTGTTTTTTTCTTTGTGCTGATTTTTGGATCTTCTTAGATACTGATATAATCATTCTTTATCTTGCACTTTAAATAATGAAAAAGTAGATTGCAATTTGGCCATTTAATGCCATTTTCTCTTCCTTCAATATATATAGTTTGTTTCTTTTGGGCCCAGCACTGTGATTTTAATAGTGAGCCAGTGACTTGATTGAAATGATTTATGCACCCCTTTGGTTTTTAGTTTGCACATCCCCTAATTATTCTCACTGGTGATCTACCACCATGGAAGATAAGGGCCATCAAGAAAATGGGATGGCAGGTTGGCCTTAGCCACAAACCCTCCATCCCATTTTCTTGGATTGTTGGGACTAGAAAGGTAAAGGTAGGCTTCAAGTAAGTTTATGTTAGTAAGAGAAGTTAAAGCTAAGTATGAATAAGGGGATATATACTATAAAGAGAGTTTTTACTAAGGGGGATGATAACCTCAATGCGATCTGGCTGGTCACTCCTAGTTTATTTTCAATTATAATTCAGGAGAGTTCTGGCCGGTGCAATCCCTCAGGCAGGTACACCACTCCTGCTCCACACAGTGATACTCTTTTAAACACAGAAGGATGCACTCCACAGGCTCGAACATACGTTCACTTCACTGCATGTCAGTGTACAAAGGGGGATGATAACATTAGGCATCAGAGCCTGCTTATCAATCACAGGTGGGGGCAGTTGCGGTTTAGCATTAGGAAAAGCATTTTCATCATAGGAGACATGGCGGCTGCCATATTTATTTCCTTTTAAACAATATAATAATAGTTGTCTGGCAGTCCTGCTGATTTGTCATGTATCAGTAGTGTCTGAATCACACACCTGAAACCAGCCTAAGGTTGTGGAGATGTTTGGGGAAACAACACGGGGACAAATGACAAATTAGCCTGCGAGTGAGCTTTGGTTACCTTAGGTTAATAAGAACTCACATCCTAGTACTACGTGGCACCACCCTGATATACAAATCTGCTTCCTAATGCTTTAGAAAAAGCACTGTATCTTACCACTACGCTAACTGATAACACTACAGTATGCTGCACATCTGCTCCTCCATCACCTCTTCCACTCTTCCCTCTTCCCACCGCAGCATAATACAAGTCTACCCATAAAAGTCTATGGGTAGTTCATACTCCTCACGTTGCGGCATGGTGGGCCGGAAGTGCCCTATCTAATGCGCGTCCATACCTACATTACCCTGCAGCTCCTGCGGCAATCTGCGCGACACCGTAAGTCATGTAAGTCTATAGTAATGTGCATGTATTTAGAAAACCTGCCGCAGTTTTTAGTGTTGTGTATGCATGAAAGCATATTTTAGCAATATTCTTCTGGGCACATCATCAATTGCATCGGTTGAGCAACAATTCCTGCTTGGCCGGATGCCAGACGAGGATTACCGCATACTAAGGCGGTAATCCCCAAAGGCCTGTTTTTGGCGGTGCAGTTTTTGGCGGTGTGGTACGGTGGCTGCACTGCACCTCCAGTCTGCAGCATGAAGCTGGCCGGAGCCCTGCAGACAAGGAATACTTGATACACCAGCACTTCAGGCTAGGTGAAATATGGCAAGCAGCATAATAATTTTAGTTTTAGTCCTCTTTCTGCACCTAGTTGCACAGAACTCATTATTATATATCAATAATCAAGATGAAGTCACAAAAATTGTTGAATACTCCTTATATAGGCTGCATCTGTTATCTAATTAGAACTTCTACAAAAGATTGTGTCTTAAATTAAATACATAAAATAGTTCAAAAATTGCTGGCAGTGCTAAAGTAGCTTAAAGGGATACTGTAGAGGGTCGGGGAGAAAATGAGTTTAACTTACCCGGGGCTTCTAATGGTCCCCCGCAGACATCCTGTGTTGGCACAGCCACTCCCCAATGCTCCGGCCCCGCCTCCGGTTCACTTCTGGAATTTCAGACTTTAAAGTCAGAAAACCACTTTGCCTGTGTTGCCGTGTCCTCGCTCCCGCTGTTGTCACTAAGAGCGTACTGCGCAGGCACAGACCATACTGGGCCTGCGTAGTACGCTCCTGGTGACATCAGCTGGAGCGAGGACACAACAATGCAGGGGCAGTGGTTTTCAGACTTTAAAGTCTGAAATTCCAGAAGTGAACTGGAGGCGGGGCCCGAGCAGCGGTGACTGGCTGTGCAGGCACAGGACTTCTGCGGGGGACCATTAGAAGCCCCGGGTAAGTTAAACTCATTTTCCCCCCGACCCCCTACAGTATCCCTTTAACCACTTCACCCCAAGGCGGTTTTTACCCTAACGGACAAGAGCGATTTTCACCTTTCAGTGCTCATCTCTTTCATTTGCCAATAGCTTAATCTCTTACTAATCACAATTAAATGATCTATATCTTGTTTCACCACCAAATGGGCTTTTTGGGGTTGATATTTGTTTTCAGTAATTACTTTATTTTCTATGCATTTTAAAGGGGAAAACAAGGAAAAATGAAAAAATTCACTATTTCTCCAATTTCATCCCTTATAATTTTAATACAAACACTGCTACTGTGCATAAAACCCACACATTTTATCTGCCCATTTGTCCTGGTTATCACAAGATTTTAATTATGTCCCTAGTACAAAGTATGGTGACAATATTGTACTTGGAAATAAAGGTGTATTTTTTCTTTGGTGTTTTTTTTTTTTTTCACTATTTTCACGTGCACGTGTGCACACGCACAGCGTCAGCAGCACTGTCTGAACATCTAGGAGCCATTAAGAGGCTCAAGCAGGACATTTTTATAAGTCAGCTTGTCATTAAGTGGTTAATAAATAAACTTAAATATCAAGGAATAATTATCAAGGGAGGAGTAAACATCAGAAAAGACTTAGGGCTTGATTCACTAAAGCTTGCTAACACAGTTAGCACGCCTTAAAGCTTTGCACATGCAAACTAGGGTGCTAAGTAGTTTGCACTGGTAAAGCTGTTACTGATCGCTATTTGGTGCGCGTGAAACATCGCACCGTCCGCGTGCAAAGTACGCTTAACAGGCTATTTTGCACGCGGACGGTGCGATGTTTCGCGCGCACTGGTGCGACGTTTCGCATGCACCGCGGAGCGCTTAACTTTGCATGCGCAAACTTTTGCGTGCATATTAGTATGTGCAAGGGCACTTTGCACGTGCTAAGGGGCTTTTCACTGGCGTGCTAACACTTAGCACGCTTTAGTGAATCAAGCCCTTAATGTTAAAGTGAACCAGAGACGAAGCACCCTCATGTATTTTACCATATATATATATATGTCAGTGGGAACATTAGAGAAAACACCTACCCTGCTCTCTGCTTCATCCTTCACTGCTCAGCCTGCTTCTTATCAGCCCTGATAAAATGCCCGACTGAGCATTCAGTCTGGCTTTGCTCAGGAATCATTATAGCTGAATCATTATAGCAGAGCTAGAAGGGGGCAGGCTTGGGCTTGAAAAGACATCAGAGAAGACAGACTCAGCTATAATGATTTCTGAGCAAAGCCAGACTGAATGCTCAGTCAGGGATTTTATCAGGGCTGTTAACAAGCAGGCTGAGCAGTGAAGGATGAAGCAGAGCGCAGGGTATGTGTTTTCTCTAATGTTCCCACTGATATATATGGTAAAATACATGAGGGTGCTTCGTCTCTGGTTCACTTTAAGGTAAAAGGTTTACATTAGGGGAAAGTTAGAGGTAGGCATCAGGAAACAGCCATTGCCTAAGGATCATGTATTGACAGAGCATAGTGCTGAAAACCCCAGTGAAAGCCAAAACTGCACTTTTTCAACATTCTTTCAGACTCCTCTAGCACCCAGTTTATCAGCTGTATGGTACTATGAATACCAGATTCAAATGAATGTTAAAAACTGGGTAGTATTGAAAGGGTCTCATCTGTTCCACCAAAACAAGATATGGACTTCGCAAGTCCTTTGGAGGTATCTTGTGGTTTCCACCACCAGGACACTATCAGCATAACCTTTCAGTCCTCTTAATTGCAAAATGAAGGTAACATGGGTCAGACTTTCCAGAGATGCTAAATCAGATTGAGATCTAAAAGAAAATGTGATTCATCAGACGCTCCATCTTTTTCTACTCCTCCATGATCTGACACTTTCCCAGTTTGGTTATTTCAGCTGTGGGCAGGGATTCGTATGGCACTCTGACTGGTTTGTGGCTATATGGTACCCTAAGCAGCTAGCTTTGATGCTTTCTGTACTGACACTTTTCTTTTAATTTGATTTACAGTGTAAGTAGCTTCTCTGTGGAATTGAACCAGACAGGTTAGCTTTTAGTGTTTAAATACTTCATTGAGCACCAGGCACCTACGACCCTGATCATTTGTTTCCACTTGTGGCAGTGGTTCAGGGTGTGATGATGTTTCTTGGACAATGCGCACGTTTGTTTGAGATACACACGTGTGTAGTCCATTGCTGCACCATATTCATTAAAGGACAACTATCAAGGTTAACTAAAATTCTAAATGCCATATATATTTCCAGTAAAAACTAGCAAATAGCAATACAAAGACTTTTTTTTATATTTTCATGTTTTATATGAAGAAAATGACATTTACAGAGAACAGTTCTCACTGTAAGCATTACTAAGGAGGACTGTCCTCAGCACATCCAGCATACAAAAACAATATTTACTGACTCTAATACTGCGATTGGAAGCTGTTCAGAATGATAGAAAGCAGAAATATAGCTTCAAATGTGTGTAAATAATCATCAGCTGAAGCTCTATGTTCCTGTCTGTGTGTCTGTCTCTGCCCCGCAGAAAAAAAGTTTACACCTAGGTTACAGTTCAGCTCTAACGACCTTCCCCCCCCCCCCCCCCCCCTGATGCCGGCACAAAATTGTTACAAAACAACTGGTAGACATGGCTTTTTTAAACACAGGCTGTGCTGAGAGACCTCTGAAAGTCATTTTAGTGTTGCTGGCTAAAATCTCTATAGGTATGTGGGGTTTACAGAAAAACAGTTCCTTCGATAGTTGTTCTTTAAAGTGAACTCAATGTGAAAATATACTGATGAGATAAACAATTATACTCATCCTCCTACTCCTAAAAATGACTTTAAGTATCCCATGGTTTTCTTTTACATTCACAGTGGCTAAAAATGAAATCTGGACTTACCAGAGGCTTCCTCCAGCCCCCATAGCCCATGAGGTCCCCCGGCATCCTCTTCTTCCCTTCCATGGTCATGCTGGCGGCTCCGGTAATCCAGCGACTTTGGCTTCTCTAAAGACCGAATCATGCATGCGCAGGACGCTTATGGTGACTGGTGACACAATGATGCAAAGGGTGCTCACTAGGGGCGCACACACGCGACTTCAGCCGAAGTCTCCCGGAACCACCAGCAGGACCACAGAAGGGAAGAAGAGGATGCCAGGGGACCTTGTGGGCTACGGAGAGCTGGAGGAAGCCCCAGGTAAGTGCATATTTCATTTTATAGCTACTTCTCAGGGTCCCTTTAAACATTTACAAAGTAGGTTGAATGTGTTACTGTCTGTAATCACAGTGGCAGCCTATTAAAAGTCCCAGAGTTAAAATACATAAACTACTGACCTTTTTCTATCTCTCCCCTAACCTCAGAAGTTGTATTCAGGAAACCTTTTATGGCTGTAATCTGCTTATCAGAGATGTTTACTATATTACCAACAAGGTACAAGGCAGAAGCTGTTACTTCCATGCCTATAAATTAACTCTTTCAGGCAGCAAAATAAAACAAGTAAAACAGCTTGGTTATTAATCACTTCGGGACCGGCCGCCTAACCCCCCCTTAAGGACCAGGGCATTTTGCGGTGGAGGGGGTGTGCGCGTTTGGGGGGGTCGGGCGGCCGGATCCCGTCTGTGGCTGGCTGGGCAGTGTCCCCCCATGGTGGCAAGTGTCCCCCCGTAGCTGGTAGCCATCACTTACCTTCCAGGCTCCAGTGATGAGCCGCAGTAGCCCTATTCTTCTCCGTCCGGCATCTCCGCTCCAAATGACGCTCAGGTCGGGTCGCGGCTTGATTACGTCATCAAGCCAGGACCCGGCGCTGACGTCAGATGGAGCGGAGATGCCGGCCAGAGCAGAGGGGGGCATCGAGTGGATCCTCTTCTTTTCCCTCCTGCCGCCGCCGCTGTCAAAGTGATCACTACGATCCGACGGCGATCGTAGTGATCACGTGATCAGCAGCCATACGCAATGGCTGCTGATCACTGAGGGGAGATGCCAGCTGTCATATGACAGCTTAATCTCCCCCTCCGGGTGTGCACGATCGCGTCGGGAGCGGTTCTTTAGCGCGGACGTTGAATCAACATCCGGTCAGAACTGTATCTCCACCTGCCGGACGTTGATTCAACCTGCGGCGGTCCCCAATAGGTTAATAAGCTTTGTACTGTAAATACGCATGTTTATCTCATCGTGTCACATATCACCTCGAGTACACTTTAATGGACAAATGCATGTAGAAAATCGATGCATGTTTTTTTTCCCTCCGGACTGAGATGCACAAGGAAAAAGGCATTTATTGGAAACAGCTCAATGAATTATATTCAAGGGGATGTCAGTTCTATCAAATGGACTCTTAGACAACTGTTATAGGCATTACAGTTTTCTGGAAACACCTCTCAACACCTCCAGTTTTAGAGATGCCCTGACTCAGTTGAACCATAACAATCAAATCAGAGTCACTCAGACTGTTACTCTTGTCTATGTTTTAAACGTCAGTACATCACCTTGTATATCGACTGACTATTCACTTTTTATGCCTTATCTACTCCACTCCTTGACAAGTGCCAATGTAAGGGAATAATCAGTTCCACATCCAGGTGGAACGCTGCGTGACCAAGTGTCTGAGTGACAGGAAACGGCTGTCGCTTTCCTCTAACAGTGCCCGCCACCCACCTCCTCCACCATGATTGCCACGCAGGTCAGATTATAACCTTGTTTTTGACTGATGCATGATTCTTCCATATTGAAGCCGTATTTGATCCAATAAACACTACTAAGCAACGGACGGAAGGTGCACATACTTTTTCTTGTGAATACGAATAATCAGTGCTATAGTCACATCAGTTCTCTGTGGTTTTAATGTTGTTATTGATCAGTGTATTTTTTTCAGTCAAAACTGTTGCTGTGAATTGAGGGGAATTTCACATTTATTTTCCTTTAAATTGACATATGTCCTCTATAGTTGTGGAGGGCTTCTCATTCATGTTCTAATAATAATATAATGATAATTGTTAGGTGCCAAATACTGGTGTTTTTTTACAGTCTTTGAATTACAATAAAGAAAGATACTAAATAAAAAATGAACTGCAATGCTTATAAATATCTCTATTTATAAGAATTCCTTCAGGCATCCCATTCTATTTGCGTTCTTATGCAAATTTGCGTTTGTAATTTTTTTAGCATTTTAAATTTGGATAGCAGGACTTCTGTGTGTGTGATGTGTGATTAATGCTTTAAGGCAATTCAGTAGGAGCACAGGAAAACCATGTTTTGAATGAAAAATTGCATGCAAATATGTTTGCAAACTCCAACGAGTGGGAGTTGGGACAGGCGTTTGGCCGTTACAGACCTGTACATCATGTTTGGGTTGCAAGAAGTCCACCTGGATTTGGTTTTGTAGACTTTGAGAGTCCAGCAGATGCAGAAAGGGCCGTAGCTGGGCTGAATCGACAGCTCTTGTGTGGGCATCGTGTAAAAGTTAAACTGGCACGAACAAGGACCAGAAAAATGAACTATGAACTCCCACCTAGACTAAGAAGGAGTAATTATGCACATTTAACATGTACCTGTACCCCAGCTTCACCCAATTAAGGGGGTCCATGGAAGTATGGGGGGAGGAATGTGATGTATGGTATTTATTATTCTTGCTAAATGTATTTTTTCCTGCTGTGATCTGCATGTTGTCTTGTGTTGATTTTAGCTGGAGTCAGGTGGAGTTTCTATTGTCCTTCTGTCTGCTAGCAGACTTGTCCTTATCTTCTCTGTTTACGGAATTGACAATGATCTGACTGCTTTCTGCTGGACCACACAGCTCCTGGAGGCAGGGACGGATCTAGGGGGGAGCAAGCGGGTCTCTTGCCCCAGGCGCAGTTTGTGTAATTCTTAAAAAGGCGGCAAAATTTGGATGGGGAATGGCAGTTTAGGTGCCAAAACCTGACCTTGCCCCAGGCGCAACTTGGGGCAACTTGGTCTAGATCCGTCCCTGCCTGGAGGAGGGAATTGTCTGTATCTACTGAATGGTCTGGGAGCAAGGCGTCTCCAGGGAGATAGGATCCTGTATCTGCCATTGAAGGTCAGGTACTTGGAGCTTTTGGGGTGAGTCAGTGAAGGGGACAGCAAGCTATAGCGTTTCTCCAATCCACTGGATGCAATAGTCACAGGAGTGAATAAATCCAATTGCCTGTATATGGAATAATGGACTGATTGCCTGGACTTTACCTTTGAGCTTCTTGGACTGTTTTGGAGTTCTCTATCTGTGGACACTACATATGAAGGTAGTTCTGCTTATGCTGCTGTTATTTAAGTTTTGTTTTGCTGGCATATCAAGGATGCAGAAATCCAAGTGTTGGTGGAATAATAAAAGACCTGGATCCTCTCCATAATAGCCTTTGCCAGTGTCCTATGTTATATATCATCACATTAGTGAATCAAGCTCTATGTTTGTAGAGGAGTCTAAAAGGCCTGTGATAAAAAGTTCACCATCTCTACTGTGAAGTATGCAGCTAGTTATCTGATGTTTTGAGAGTTTGTGAGCTACAGCTTTACAGGTACCTTTTTGAAAGTTTATGGCAAGATAATTGCAGCATGTTACTAGAGAATACTGGATAACAGTTTGCGCTCATCAGCCCGGAAGCTGTGTATGGGACGCAGCTGAACTTTTCAACCATGATCCCACAAGACAAGTCCACATCGACTCATAATTGGCCAAAGCAAAACAAAAGGAATGACTCACAACATCCAAACATTAATATCATTAGCAGGGATGCTCATTTGGATTTTCCCCATTTCTGATTGGAAATCGGCAATCAGTGTTTCCTATCTGAACTCAGAAATCGAATTTCTGAGGAAATACCACAACTTGGTAATTTTAGCCCAGTCACAGAATTCAAAAGCATTGGACCAATCTGAGACTGCAGAGTTGACTCAGAAGTATTTGGCCAATCAAAGAATGCAAAAAATTGACCACAAAAAAAAAGACTCCTCGGAAATCGAAAAATGAAAATCGGATTCATGCGGAAATACTGCATTACTGAAACTCAGTAATTTTAGCCCAGTCACAGAACTCTGAAGCATTGGACCAATCAGTGAATGCAAGGTCAACTCGGAAGTATTTGGCCAATGACAGTATGCAAAAATTGCCCCTCCCCCCTCCCAAAAAAAGAAGGCTCCTTGGATTTTCATACAACTAAACCTAATCCTACTCTCACTCAGAACCCTCCCTCTACTGATGCCTAACCCTAAGCCCCCCCATGGTGGTGCCTAACCCTCAGACCCCTCTGGTGGTGCCTAAACCCAAGATCTACCCTGGTGGTTCTTAGCCAATATTTTGCTTTAGTGCCTATGGTGTGCCCAAACAGTTCATTAGCCACAGGTGCCCAAATTTCCTGATTATTTATAAACAGCCTCAAAACATTTCTTGGCAATCAACTAAAATGTATTATTATTTATAAAAGTATGCAGAACTAACACATTTTCCAAAACAGGAGCTTTAGGCAAGGTTAAAACTTGTTAAAAATCACTTGCGATTTTATGAACTTGTGTTCACCAAACATCAAATGTATTTTAATGGCATCGCATTAAATTAGTGTTCATATGCTAATATGTGATTGCTTTTTTCTGTATTTAAAATTCGTATGGCAGGTCTCCTTTTCTAGTGTGTGAGATGTTTTTCAATGTGAATGCAGAAAAATCATGCAAGTATTCCATTTTGCAGTTAATTACTTGTACTTTTCATGAAATTTAACTTCATCTGTACTTACGAGAAAAATCGCTGTGTAAACTTCACATACAAACAGATATAAATATCACAAATTATTATTGTTTAGTATTTAAATAGTGCTGACATCTTCCACAGCCCTGTACAGAGTATATATTGTCTTGTCACTTAACTGTCCCTCAGAGGGGCTCACAATCTAATCCCTACTGTAGTCATATGTCTATTTATGTTTCCTGTAGTGTGTGTATCATAGACTAGGGCCAATTTAGGGGAAAACCAATTCACTTATCTGTATGTTTTGGGATGTGGAAGGAAACGGGATTGCCCGGAAGAAACCCACACAGACAGGGGAGACAGGGCCGGATTTACCATAAGGCACTATAGGCATGTGCCTACAGGTGCCTGATGATAGAAAGGCGGCTCACTTCCCACCCCAGGTGCCTCCCTCCCTCCTTCCCTATACAGATTCCCGAGCAGAATGTAAATGAGAGGTTACTCACTCGGCTCTCAACATTCCACTGATGAGATCTCCTTTGCGTTAGGAGCACCTCTAGCTACTTAATTCTGTGGTTCCTCTGGCTACGTAATACTAAGGGGCACCTGTAGCTACCTACACTAGGCAGGGGAAGTAGGGGAGAAGTGACAGCTGGGGCAGCTAGCACACTTGGCCAGCAGTTTGGCGAGGGGTTGTAGGTCCATGGAGAGCGAAGTCTAAGGTGCCAGGACATCTGTGCTTAAAGCTAATGTGATGTAAATCCAGGCTTGAGGGGAGAAGAACATACAAACTCCGCGCAGATTATGCCCTAGCTGGGATTCAAACCAGGGACCCATCTCTGCAAGGTGAGAGCACTAACCACTATGCCACCATGCTGCACATGAATGCGTATTCAAAAATAATACAAAAAAATCAGAAATGCAGAATCGTGCCTGCAGAAAAATGGGTACCCCAAAGACAAGTGTGAGTGGCCCCTTAAAAAATTCACATCACTAGTTGTCCATCAGTTCGTTTCAGTGTAATGCTTATTCGCTACCTCATTCTGGGGACAGTTTTATAAGGAAGCTAATTAACCTACTTGCATCACTTTGGGACTTGGGAAGAATCTAACCACTGAGAAGAAACTCACACAGACCTGGGAAAAGCAGGTAAACCCCAGATCTCCTGGCTGGAGCTCCAATGCTGCAAGGCAAAAGGGTTGGCCATTTATCCACAGTGCCTCAATGATGTGCTGAAATGTTCTTGCATTATAATGCGCTGCTAAAAATATATTCTGCAGAAAAATGGATACTCACTAACAATGGAACAGTTATCTACTATTTATGTGACTAAAATATCAGATAAGAATAGAATACAAGTTAATACAGATCATTTGTTACATGTGCCAAATCCCAAATTGAAGTTCTTGTGTGAGAAAATGGTCTGTGTTGTATGGAGACAATAAAGTTTATTGTCAGCTGTAACAAAGTAAAGCGGCAGCCTGCCAATATCAGAATATATTTACTAGAATGCTTTACAACAGGTACACATAATGAACTCGGTTACACTAGAGCCCAGGAAAACTTTGTGACTGCAAATGTTAATAAACTAAAAACCAAAAATAGGAAAGAGTAGGAAAAAATATGCTTTACACCGACAGCAATAACAACTACATTCCAAAAGCTGTAAATGACGGGAAACTGGAAACTAAATTACTTATGCATTACTTAAAGGGGTACTATGGCAAAAAAAAATTAATTAATTTAATACACATATACAAATAAAAAGTAACATTTTTCCAGAGTAAGATGAGCCATAAATTACTTTTCTCCTATGTTGCTGTCGCGTACAGTAGGTAGTAGAAATCTGACAGAAGCGACAGGTTTTGGACTAGTTCATCTCTTCATAGGGGATTCTCAGGGATTTGTTTATTTTCAACAACACTTAGTGAATGGCAGTTGCTCTGTCCAACTGCCAAAAAACTGTGTAGCGAGCAGGGAAGCTGGACAGCATCATTGTTTAAATCCTTTTTAGGGAATATCTTTATAAAAAATAAAAGCCTTGCTGAAAATCCCCTATGAAGAGATGGACTAGTCCAAAACCTGTCACTTCTGTCAGATTTCTACTACCTACTGTACGTGACAGCAACATAGGAGAAAAGTAATTTATGGCTCATTTCACTCTGGAAAAAAATGTACTTCTTAATTGTTTATGTTTGCACGTATTTAAAATTTTAAATTTTTTTGCCATAGTGCCCGTTTAAAGTGGACATAACCTATTCTTAGCAGCTGTTATACCATCTCCTTCTAAAACTTACATTTGTATATGGGTCCTACATGTCAGGGCCATGCAAAGGATCCTTAAGTGGGGGCGTGCTCACATTTAAAAAAGGGGCTCTAGTTTGATCGTAATAAATAGAGTGGCTTCTAAACACCCCATTATGAGTGCTAAGTAACTTAAGAAATGTGTGTACACCTAGGTAGGTACTGTACTATTGCAAGGTCACATTGGGCCAGATGCAATAAACTGCATACAGCTGCAAGTATGCAGGGAACACATGGCAATCTTATCAATACTTACTGTGTAATTCCACCATAACAGTTGTGTTTTACTGTGTCTATTGCCTCCCCTAATAAAAATTACCTTGATTTCATTCCATTTTGACATTTTTACTTAAAGTTACTGTTAAATGTAGAGATGTAGAGAACGGTTCCAGGCGAACTTTGGTGGTTCGCGTTCGCCTACCAAAGGCAAACTTTCTTGGAAGTTCGATTCGCCCCATAATGCTCTATGGAGCAGAACTTTGACCCTCTACATCTCAGTCAGCAGGCACATTATTGCCAATCAGACTGCACTCACGCCTGGAGCCCCACCCCCCCTTATAAAAGGCAAGGTCCTTGAGCCTTTTTACTCACTCGTCTGCCTACACTAATTAGTTAAGGGACAGCTGCTACACACTCTGCTAGGGAGAGTTTAATTAGGTTCTTGTATATTACTCACTACCTCCTACCCTCCTACCTATTCCCTCCTACCAGAGGGAGGAGGGTCTCATCTGCCAGAGAATTATAGTATTTCAAAAGCCAGTTTACATACCATGGCTGAGAATTGAACCCGGGTCTCACTGTGTGGTGGGCAATTACCTTAACCGCTATACCACAACAGTACTAACTGAAGCTGCCCTAGCATTTACCATTAATGCTCAATCCAATAGAAACATTAGGTTGCTTAAAGGGAACCATAACTGAGAGTGATATGGATGTTTCCTGTTAAACAATACCAGTTGCCTGGCAGTCCAGCTGATCTCTGTGACTGCAATAGTGGCTGAATCACACCCTGAAACAAGCATGCAGCTAATCCAGTCTGACTTCAGTCAGAGCACCTGATCTGCATGCTTGTTCAGGGGCTGTGGCTAAAAGTATTAGAGACGCAGGATCAGCAGGCGATTCAGGCAACTGGTATTATTTTAACCTCCTTGGCGGTTAATTTTTTTTTCAAATGGTAAAAAAAAACTTTTTTTTTAAATTTTTTTTTTTGTTTCATGTAAAGCTACCAGAGTGGTAGCTACATGAAACACCACTAGAGGGCGCATGTGGCCCTCTAGTCCGATCGCCGCCGTATATAACGCGTTCCCCTGTTTGCGCTCTCCTGTCGCCATGGCGACGATCGGCATGACGTCATGGACGTCAGCTGACGTCCTGACGTCAGGCGCACTCGATCCAGCCCATAGCGCTGCCCGGAACTCATTGGTCCGGGCAGCGCAGGGCTCTGGCGGGGGGGCCCTCTTCTGCCGCTGCGTGCGGGCGATCGCCGCAGAGAGACGGCGATCAAGCTGTGCGTGCAGCTAGCAAAGTGCTAGCTGCGCGCACAGCATTTTACATGGTGCAAATCGCCCCACCAGGGGCTGAGATATCTCCCTCAGCTCGGGCTTACCGCCAGGGAGGTTAAAAGGAAAAATCCATATCCTTCTCAGTTTAGGTTCCCTTTAAGGATTTGTAGCATAAAAACCAACTCACATTGGCTGGGAATTGAACCCAGGTCTCACTGTGTGGTGGGCAAGTACCTTAACTGCGGACTCAAAGCACCAGAGCTGCAGCCACTAGTGCACGTTCAGTGGCTGCAGCTCTGGTACTTTGAGTCCGCCAGGAGAAAAGCGTGATATAAATGTTATTTGTCTTGTCTAATTTTTCTCTTGGGTTGAGCATAAATGGTAAATGCTAGGCCAGCTTCAGTTAGTACTGTTGTGGTACAGCGGTTAAGGTACTTGCCCACCACACAGTGAGACCCGGGTTCAATTCCCAGCCACGGTATGCAAGATGGCTTTTGAAATAGTATACTTCCCCGGCAGATGAGACCCTCCTCCCGGAGGAGGAGGGAGGGAGGCCTAAAATAGGGGTTTATGTGAAATCTAGATTTTTGCCTGGGACTTTTGATGTGTATTTCACTCAATCATGTCTGCCTCCAGGTATGAGAGCCCTCGAAACATGTTTTCTATAATTTTTCCAGCCGTCAGAATTTTTTCTATTTTTCAAAGTTCGCCTCCCCATTGAAGTCTATTGCGGTTCGCGAACTTTTTCCTGAACCGAACCTTTTGCAGAGGTTCGCTAACTGGGTTTGCGAACCGAAAATCGGAGGTTCGCGACATCTCTAGTTACATGTTGCAACTTTTAGTGTTCCACAGAGTTGCACACCAAACATTACACCTCTGGGGGGGTTATAAATACTTTTGTATGCTTATTTTTACTAGCAGTTTACAGTAATTGAGTGGCCTGTTCCACATATTTGAACCACTTCAGATTACACCTGAGAGGTGTCATTCAGCTCGCCCTGCGCCCAACTTACCGGCAGCCATACACTGCGCCAATCTAGGGAAAGTTCAAACACAACAGGGTGCTGGACATAAGGATACACTCTGCAAAACCCTGAAAAGCTGCGGCAAAGAAACGTTGTCAATCTATATTTGACACTTATGGCACTACCCACTTTTAGCACTCCTCCTTCTCCATCCTCCTCCTCCAAGAGCTACTTGTTTGTGTTTGACTCCATTACAGGTGATAGGTGATTAAAATAATGTGTATGCTTATTTCTACTTAAAGAGGAACTCCAGTGAAAATAGTGTAATAAAAAAGTGCTTCATTTTTACAATAATTATGTATAAATGATTTAGTCAGTGTTTGCTCATTGTAAAATATTTCCTCTCCCCGATTTACATTCTGACATTTATTACATGGTGACATTTTTACTGTGGGCAGGTTATGTAGCTGCTGCTAGCTGATTTGGCAGTTGGAGACAGCTGTAAACAGCTATTTCCCACAATGTAACAAGGTTCACAGACAGGAAACTGCCAACAGTACCTCGGTCCTCAGAGCTTCTTGTGGGAGGGGTTTCACCACAATATTAGTCATACAGCGCCCCCTGATGGTCTGTTTGTGAAAAGCAATAGATTTCTCATGTAAAAGGGGGTATCAGCTACTGATTGTGATAAAGTTAAATTCTTGGTTGGAGTTTCTCTTTAAAGTGGCCACACATCCTCATTTTTTTAAAATGTCTTTTCAAATTAAGAATTGCAATCAATTTTTTTGACTAATTATAACATTTCACAAATCTGACCTATGTACCACACATCCTTTCAATTTTTCTCCATGTATGAAAAAAATTATTGAAAACTCAGAAAAAAAATTACTTGGGTCTGTACATCAAGTAATTGACAATCTGCCACACACCATACAAATTTGATAAAAATTGATCAGAAAAATCCAACACTCCCGATCTTCTTTTATCAAATAAAAATGGGAAATCTGATCAGATTTCTCGAACGAATGAAAAAAAAGCTTCAGATTTTTTGGGCCAACGCATCGTAATTATCGAATTGGTGTAAGAATGGATCTTTTAATTGAATGGCGTCTGGCCAACTTTAGAGTTTGAGTTACCTGACCCATAGATTTGAACCCCACACATCACACCTGACAGGTAATAACAAAAATGTATACTGTATGCTTATATTGTGGATAAAAAGTGTGTGTGTTTATGTATATATATATATATATATATACCAGGTTGTGTAGGCAAACTCCCATTTTACACGGAAGTGGTAAAATTGGTCAGTGATTGGCCATTCAAAATTAAAGGTGTGTACATGGCTTAAGATAATCCATACCCAAAAACATAAAGATAAGGTAATTAGCTTCCCTCCAAAAAACTGGCACTAGACCATACATGTCAAACTCCAGCCCATGGGCCCAATCTGGCCCTCAGAGTCATTAAACTTGGCCCTCAAGTTGTTTTCCCACTTTGCATTATGTTTGGCCAACTCTAGACAACCAGGGAAGCTATATTAGAGGTGAAGACCTATAACACCCTAGAAGCCATATGGAAGAGGTAGGGGGGAAGCTCTATACACTCTAGACACCAGGGAACTGTATAGGGGAGGGAAGATCACTAGACACCAAGGAAATTTATAGGGGATGGTGGGGGCCTCTAGACACCAGGGAACTGTATAGGGGAGGGAGGGTCACTAGACACCAGGTAACTGTATAGGGGAGGGTGGGGGCCTCTAGACACCAGGGAACTGTATATGGGAGGGGGGAGGCCACTAGATACCAGGGAACTGTATAGGGGAGGGAGGATCACTAGACACCAGGTAACTGTATAGAGGAGGAAGGATCACTAGACACCAAGTAACTGTATAAGGGAGGGTGGGGGCCTCTAGACACCAGGGAACTGTATATGGGAGGGGGGAGGCCTATAGACACCAGGGAACTGTATAGGGGAGCAAGGAGGGGCCACTAGAAACCAGGGAACTGTATAGGGAAGGGATGGGGGCCATTAGACATGTGATAGGGGAGGGAAGGGGTCTATTAGACATCTGGGAAATGTATAAGGGTCAGGGAGGTAGTAGGTGACTAGACATTGAGGTAGGCCAATGACTAGGTCCAAGTGTACAAATTCGCCCCCCTTTGTATTTGAAATTGACACCCCTGCCCTAGATTATGATAAATACACTATGCAATACATACATGGACATAATATGGTAGGGATTAGATTGTAAGCCCCTCTGAGGGACATTAAGGTGACAAGAAAGCATACTCTGTACAGCGCTGTGGAAAAGGTCAGCGCTATATAAATACAAAATAATAATAATAATTCCCAAATCTCAGCATCAAATGTATTCAATTCCCTCATGTTTTTGTGTGTTACCAAATGTTGTATTATGTGGAAAGCTAGAGATGGGTTTGTCTAGTGTCTTGTTGCTAACAATTTGAGAGAATATGTTACAGTGGTGTGAAAAACTATTTGCCCCCTTCCTGATTTCTTATTCTTTTGCATGTTTGTCACACTTAAATGTTTCTGCTCATCAAAAACCGTTAACTATTAGTCAAAGATAACATAATTGAACACAAAATGCAGTTTTAAATGATGGTTTTTATTATTTAGTGAGAAAAAACCCTCAAAATCTACATGGCCCTGTGTGAAAAAGAAATTGCCCCCTGAACCTAATAACTGGTTGGGCCACCCTTAGCAGCAATAACTGCAATCAAGCATTTGCGATAACTTGCAACGAGTCTTTTACAGAGCTCTGGAGGAATTTTGGCCCTCTTATCTTTGCAGAATTGTTGTAATTCAGCTTTATTTGAGGGTTTTCTAGCATGAACCGCCTTTTTAAGGTCATGCCACAACATCTCAATAGGATTCAGGTCAGGACTTTGACTAGGCCTCTCCAAAGTCTTTATTTTGTTTTTCTTCAGCCATTCAGAAGTAAATTTGCTGGTTTGTTTTGGGTCATTGTCCTGCTGCAGCACCCAAGATCGCTTCAGCTTGAGTTGACGAACAGATGGCCGGACATTCTCCTTCAGGATTTTTTGGCAGACATTAGAATTCATGGTTCCATCTATCACAGCATGCCTTCCAGGTCCTGAAGCAGCAAAACAACCCCAGACCATCACACTACCATCACCATATTTTACTGTTGGTATGATGTTCTCTGCTGAAATGCTGTGTTACGCCAGATGTAACGGGACACGCACCTTCCAAAAAGTTCAACTTTTGCCTCGTCGGTCCACAAGGTATTTTCCCCAAAGTCTTGGCAATCATTGAGATGTTTTTTTAGCAAAATTGAGACGAGCCTTAATGTTCTGTTTGCTTAAAAGTGGTTTGCGCCTTGGATATCTGCCATGCAGGTCGTTTTTGCCCAGTCTCTTTCTTATGGTGGAGTCGTGAACACTGACCTTAATTGAAGCAAGTGAGGCCTGCAGTTCTTTAGATGTTGTCCTGGGGTCTTTTGTGGCCTCTCGGATGAGTTTTCTCTGCGCTCTTGGGGTAATTTTGGTCGGCCGGATACTTCTGGGAAGGTTCATCACTGTTCCATGTGTTTGCCATTTGTGGATAATGGATCTCACTGTGGTTCGCTGAAGTCTCAAAGCTTTAGAAATGGCTTTATAACCTTTACCAGACTGATAGATCTCAATTACAGTACTTTTGTTCTCATTTGTTCCTGAATTTCTTTGGATCTTGGCATGATGTCTAGCTTTTGAGGTGCTTTTGGTCTACTTCTCAGTGTCAGATAGCTCCTATTTAAGTGATTTCTTGATTGAAACAGGTGTGGCAGTAATCAGGCCTGGGGGTGACTACAGAAATTGAACTCAGGTGTGATAAACCACCTTTAAGTTATTTTTTAACAAGGTGGGGCAATCACTTTTTCACACAGGGCCATGTAGATTTGGAGTTTTTTTTCTCTCACTAAATAATAAAAACCATCATTTACAACTGCATTGTGTGTTCAATTATGTTATCATTGACTAATAGTTAACGGTTTTTGATGAGCCGAAACATTTAAGTGTGACAAACATGCAAAAGAATAAGAGATCAGGAAGGGGGCAAATAGTTTTTCACACCACTGTACATCCGTTGATGGCATTAGTAGCTCCCATCTATCAATACCCTGCTGCTTATCTTGTAAATTACTGAAACTCTGGGAATAACAGGATAATGTTTGCAATATTTGAATAAATTAATAGTAAAGAACTCTGTGATTGAATTGTAGCAATATCCACCAAGCAATTTGGGCCAGTTTCCACTAGTGTCGATTGCAGCACGATTCTACAGCGTTTCCCTGCATGCAAGCTGCATGGGAAAACACTGTCTATTTCTTCTATGGATTGCCTTTAGAATCACACTGCAGTGCGATTCTGGGCAGCATACTGCAGTTTCCTGCAGAACACACCCGAATCCTTATAGCTGGGCATGGCACAGTTAAATGATTCAGATGTGTACTTGTATGACTATTCTATGCTGCTTGCCACAGGCCCCTCCCCCAGTGTAAACTGGCCATGTTTATTTCCTTTTAACAATACTAATCCTTCTGATCTTTAGCTGCAGTAGTGTCTAAATCACACACCTGTAACAAGCATGCACCTAATCCAGCCAGACTTCAGTTAGAAACATTCCATCTGCATGCTAGTCCAGGTCTATGGGTAAAAAGTATTAGAAGCAGTAAATCAGCAGAGCAGCCAGGCAATAGGCATTGTTTAAGGCTCCTTTTACACTTGATGTGGTCCAATTGGCACACGGCAAAATTGCACCCGCATCGCACCGCACCATTACACACAGTTTGCAGCAGACTGCGGCAGAGAAATTGCGGCAACCTGCCCCCAAAAACCGGCACCCCCGAGTCACGTGCACACTGCCGGACAGGAGATCCGCCACCTGAAAATTCAACATGTGCATAGTAGTGCGTATGTAAGAAAAATTCTAAATGTTCACGTTACCACATTAACTTGCATTGTGTATGATGTACGACAATGCACCACAGTCTCTGCGTCATCCGGACCACTTCCAGCACATCGCAGGAAGTGTAACATGCTCCGATGACTTTCATGTCTATTGCCACAAGATGCGCTAGGAGGAGACGATGGGTAGAGATTGCCCGAACCTCCGATTTTTGGTTCGCGAACCTCCCGCGAAAGTTCGGTTCGCGCAAACTTTCACGAACCACAATAGACTTCAATGGGGAGGCAAACTTGGAAAACTAGAAAAATGTATGCTGGCCACAAAAGTGATGGAAAAGATGTTTCAAGGGGTCTAACACCTGGAGGGGGGCATGGCGGAGTGGGATACATGCCAAAATTCCCGGGAAAAAATCTGGATTTGACGCAAAGCAGCGTTTTAAGGGCCGAAATCACATTGTATGCTAAATTGCAGGCCTAAAGTGCTTTAAAGCATCTTGCATGTGTATACATCAATCAGGGATTGTAATTATAGTACTGCTTCACACTGACACACCAAACTCACTGTGCAACGCACCGTAAAAAGCTGTTTGTGTAGTGACGGCCGTGCTGGACTGGTGCGCACCATGACAAGAGTGCAGGTGATGGTGGCTTTCCAGCCCATATGGTCGCCAGGCTGAGGTAGCTGAATGACAGAACAGTGACTGTCCAGCTGATCAAATTTGGTCTGTCCACAATGAAGCAACACTCATATAGCCGGCGGTCATTGCTTCAATATGCAAGCCCCTTCACCGCGGCAAGGTAATGATCACGAAGGGGAATTGGCACATGTACATGCCTTTTGTTTTGTTGTTGCAGCCGCAGTGCAGCCAGAAAAATTAGGTAGGAATGTACATGCATCAGAAAAATTATCATACCGGCTGCTACAGCGGCCTTAAAAATTCCGGAATCCTGGACCCTGTTGGTGGTGGCGGAGAAGGCAGTCAAGCGGCCTGCAGGCAGAGATGCTGTGTGGGGAGCGACTTAGTCTTGGGGTAGGCAGTCACACGGCATGCAGGCAGAGATGGTGTATGTGGGGACTGACTTAGTCTTCGGGCAGGCCTGACCATGCTTTGCAGACCACGTGGTCAGATGGTCCCTTGACCCAACGCTGTGCGCCAGAGATGACTCCACTTGCCTTTCAACATCACGGTACAGTTTGGGTATCGCCTTTTTTGAGAAATAATTGCATATCTTCCACTGCAGTGGGTGGATTTGCTTTTGTGTGCTGCTTTCCCTCAGGTGGTCATCCCATTGCAGTTTGTGCTTTGTAATCATGTGCCTTTGTTTGGTAGTTGTCCCTACGCGGGTCTTGGTCTTTCCACGGCTCAATTTTCGGTGGCAGAGAGTACAGATGGCATTGCTCTCATCTGAAGCAGACACACAAAAAAATCACCACACCGCTGAGCCCTGGGGTGATGGCACTTTGGTGGTGGCGGCCGACTGAGTGTTAAGTGGGGTGCCAGAATCAGAGTAGGAGAAGGAAGATATGTCACGCTTCCGTGCGGAAGCTGAGAAAGATGAGGTGTTCTGTGTTAAATAGTCAACTACGTCCTGACAATATTGGGGGTTGATGGCACATGCCTTCTCCTGAACACTGTACTTTGGTCGTGGGCCGCGACCTCTAACAGACTTGCCAGATGGCCTGCCTCTGCCTTTTGTTTTGTCCATATTGGGGGGGATGAAGTGAAAGGTATGCACTGACTTGACTAATACAATGTGCAGTCACACAGGTGCAATTAACAGGTATGCACGGAGTGGTATATCACACTGCGTGCGCTCACCTGGGTAGGTGGGTGCACTGAAGTGAACAACAGGTAGTAGGTATATGCAGGGATGGGTATTACATGTGCACCTGTCACACACAGACAGGTACCAGATAGGCACAGTGACACTGCGTGCGCTCACGTAGGTAGGTGGGTGCACTGAAGTGAACAACAGGTAGTAGGTATATGCAGTGATGGGTATTACATGTGCACCTGTCACACACAGACAGGTACCGGATAGGCACAGTGACACTGTGTGCGCTCACGTAGGTAGGTGGGTGCACTGAAGTGAACACAACAGGTAGTAGGTATATGCAGTGATGGGTATTACATGTGCACCTGTCACACACAGACAGGCACAGTGACACTGACTGACAGGGCTGTATATAATGCAAGTGGGCCACACACACACAAAAAAAATAGATCACAAGAACAAGATTAGCTCTCAAAAGAGCTGCTGAGGGGTGCTTTTTTAGCAATAACAATCAGCCAGGAGCAAGCTAACAAGCCTACAAGAGCCTAACTAAGCTTTCCCTATGAGAGTCTGCAGCAGCTCTACATTCTCTAATTACTGCAGGCACACAAGTGAGTCCACTGCCTGACGCTGCCTGCCTTTTATAAGGGGTGGTGGGGATCCAGGAGGGAGTGTAGCCTGATTGGCTGCAATGTGCCTGCTGACTGTGATGTAGAGGGTCAAAGTTGACCCTCATGATGCACTATGGGGGTGAACCCAACTTCCGGAAAAGTTCCCGGTTCGCCATGATCACGAACGACAGAAGTTCGCCGGGAACCGTTCGCAATGTGGTAAGTGTAATCGGGCCTCAAATGAAATAAATATGGCAGCCCTCATATCCCAGTCACTTCAGGCATCCTTTAAATCTCTGTCTTAGTCCATTTGTTGGACTTGGCTTAGATCATTAGATTTTTTTTGTTAATTCATTAAAGTGACAATTAAGCCTGGGATTTAAAAAATCAGTTTTACTCATCTGGGGCTTCTACCAGCCCCAAGCAGCTGTCCTATGCCCTCGCAGTCACAGATACTCCGTTCCCTGCCTGCCAGCTAGTTTCGTTTCGGCGTCAGGCTTGGCCGCACAATAGCGTCCTGCGCAGGACGATATAGCGGACAGGAATGTGAAGAAGCAGACGCATGGCCAGGCCATTGCGCTTGTCGGACGAAAATGAAAATAGCTGGCGGCAGGGGACAGGAGGATCTGTGAGTGACTGCGAGGGCACAGGACAGCTGCAGGGGGCTAGTAGAAGCCCCAGATGAGTAAAACTGATTTTTATTTAAGACTTAAAGAAAACCAGAACTGAAAATTAAAAGTCAAAATAAGTATACACAAGTCATACTTACCTTCCATGTAGTCTACTCCTCAGTGTCTTTCTCCTGTCCCGTGTCCTGTTTGTTCACTGTGATCAAGGGAATTTTTCGTCCTCCATTTTGAAAATGGCCATTACCCATAACAGCTTTCTGGTCAGCACACTGTTAAACTGTAACATCGCCCACTTGAGCCATAGGGAAACATGGACATTACCTAGTACATCAGTTTTCCTCTCAGCCATAACTGACAGCAACTGATATTTTACTGACAGCAACTGATATATTTCAGATCTGACAAAATATTGTCAGAACTGGAAGGGATTCTTGTCAGAAGAAATGGTGAGCTTCTGAGAGGAACTGATGGCAAGGTAACTATGTAATGTTCATCGGAAGTTACCTCATGTGTTTATTTTAAATATTTTTATTCAGTACAGGTTCTCTTTAAGGATCCCTTGTGGACATTTATATGTGGTGGAAGAAAATAATTAACTTTGAAAAATTACTGAGAAACATTTCTTGTTGAGTACATGCTGTGTATTTTACTTGGTTGCTGTTGTTTTTCATGTATTTATAATTTTTACAATCCTGTATTAATACATGCATGCAATGTTAGTTTGTGTTGCAGTGTGGAAGAATCATCACATGAGGACAGTCACCAACTATTTTATAGTTAATTTGTCCCTTGCAGATGTGCTTGTAACTATCACATGTCTTCCAGCAACCTTGGTAGTTGACATTACTGAAACTTGGTTTTTTGGAAAAACTCTCTGCAAAGTCATACCTTACTTGCAGGTATAATTTATTTTTCATTCTATTGTTTGCAGTAATCAAAATCTGTATCATTAAGGTAGTGCCTTCAACTGGCAAATCCTTTATCAACTTTGTATCCTGTGTTTTTGGAAGTTGATAGTTTATGTATTAAAAACAATCTGTAAAGTAAATGACACTTCACATATGGGCAGTTGTATTTAAGATTGTACCATGAAAAGTCAGACATCATTTTACTCCACTCATGCATGCTCCCATCCACCTCTGCAGTTACAGTCACAATGAGCTATTCATTACATTTTGGCTGTGCTCATCATCATGAGCAATGTACTAACATACATCCCTGGGATGAAACCAACAGTGTCAAATGGTAAGAAAAAGGCATACTGAGAACAGTAACTAGTGAAGTTACTCATAGTTACCATGCTCATAGCGATGAGAATTCTTGACCTATGCTGGTAAAATGTACGATATGCTTGTAAACTTTGATTTAAAAAATGTAATTGTAATTTTCATTTTGGAGACTTAAGCTAAGTACACACTTGACATAAACGTCTTTAGAAAAGGAAAGATCACAGACCAATTTTACCACCCTTGAGAGCATATCTACACAGTCTGTCTATTGAGCTGAACTCCCCATCAGACAAAAATCTTTGCAAGATGCTGTACACAAAGATGATGTACACATGCAAGAGATCAGTATCTGCAAAAGAACAGTTCCTGCAAAACGCATTCATATTCTAAGAACAGGGCCGGGTCGCCCATAAGGCGCAGTGAGGCAGGTTCCTTGGGCGGCGAAAGCGGGGGGGGGGGGGTTAGCACCTGCCTGGCCGTGGGTGGGAACAGGGGAGCCCCCTACCTCAGCTGTGGCTCCCCTGCCCGCAATTCCCCTCCAGCTATTTTCCGGGGATTACCGTCGTCAGTAAGATAGGAGCGAAGGCAATTACTCACCTCCTTCCGGTCCAGGCTGCATTTCACCGCCGCATCACTTCCTGCTGGGTGATGGAACGCAGCCTGGACCAGAAGGAGGTGAGTAATTGCCTTTGCTCCTCTCTTACTGATGGACGGCAATCCTGGGAAAATAGCTGGAGGGGAAGTGCGGATGGGGAGCTCCAGATGAGGGAGGGGGGTATGACCCCCTTCCCCGCCGCTGTGCCCGCTGCTCTCACGTCCTGGCTCCTACCCCCTCTAGAGATACTGGGATCGAATAACTGGGGGGCGGCGGCATCCTCACAAGTTTGCCTCAGGCAGCAAAAAGTCTAGAACCGGCTCTGTCTATGATATCTGCAGATCTCATACACACCTAGTTTAATGGACATCAGAGCCGGGACAAGGTCCTCCAGTACCCAAGGCTGAGACACCAATGTGTGTCACACACAGATTGCTATTAGACTAAGAGGCATCCCAGGACCCCAACACCTTAATCTCTAGTTATCTGGAGTGCAGTCACTGCTATGTATGCCCTTTTCTTATCTCTCTCTGCTTTCCTACACAATAGGGAAATAATAGCTGAGGGAGTTGTGCACCCCTCCTACCCTGTGCCCTGCGCCTCTCTCCCCTCTGCCTCTGCCTGGCCCTGACGGACTTTCATCTGCAGATTAGATCCACCAGATCTATAGATGACTGTTGGATCTGCAGATGACTGTCCATTAAACAGAGTGTGCTTGATTCACTAAACCGTGATAACCGTGATAACTCATATCATGGCCGTTTTCGCATGCTTTTTTGCGTTTGCGTGCAATCACATATTTTTGCATGAAAAGGCGACCATTTTCACATGAAAATTCGCAATTGCACATGCAAATTCGCAATCACGCACGAAAACGGTCGTGATATCAGTTATCACAGTTTAGTGAATCAAGCCCAGTGTGTATGAGATCTGCAGATATCATAGACTATGAATGCATTTTGCAGGAACTGATCTTTTGCAGATACCGATCTTTTGCCTGTGTACAGCATCTTTGTGTACAGCGGCCTGCAAAGATTTTTATCTGATGGGAGTTCAGCTCAATAGAATTGACTGTGTAGAGTATGGCTATCATACTACATGGAAGGGGGTAAAATTTGTCTGTGATCTTTCCTTTTCCAAAGACTTTTATCTCAAGTGTGTACTTAGCTTTAGCATCTTATAATGATCACTGAAGGTCCCTTTTACACCTGCAGGTTAAACCTGCATTGGGTTACCTATTCTAATGCAAGGGGCTACAAAAGCAAAGAAAGTCTATGGAGACTTTCACACCTAATGCAGTAAGTTGTGGTGACCTGGAAGTATCCAATCTGAGGCAAGGGCAGCAGCGCATAACTGCAAGCACCACGCTTAACGCATAGAGATTGGAGTAATGGAAGTGTAAATGATGGAGTGTGGGGCGTCGCAGCGCATGCGCAGACTGATGGGACTCCCAGTGATGTACTTCCTGCCCAGCAGGAAGTGTGTCACTAGTGCGTCACTGAACGAAGGGTGGTGCTATGCATATGACCCTGTCAGCGCACTCTTCCACGGGGTCATATGATTGACATTTTTGTGTTCCAATGTGATGTGGCAGGAGCATCGCACTGCATTGCCAAGCAAAAAATAGGTGTAAAACCAGCTGAAGAGTTAAACTGCTTCTAACCTGCTGTGGATGTAACTGCAGATTTGAATAGCAGCATGCAGTTCTGACTATAGTTTATTTTTTGTCCTTTGTCTGTTAGTAGTGACAGCAACACTGCAAGACATAATCAACCAAACAGGAAACTATAGCATAAGTAGGTGCAACTGATACATGGGTAATAGCAGTACCCCAACATCCTCCCCACACATGGAGTCAAAAAATTATCTGTCCAGTTCATCTCTAAGGCAAGGTTCACTACAAGCATTGCATTCCCTGTAAAAGCAGGAATACAACAGAACGGGAAAGTTTTGCCACATGTTTTCCACGCGCTGCATCACATAAAGTAAAGCATACATTCAATTAAAAGGATACTTTACTGTCACATGTTGGGATGCTGCACGTCGATATATCGCACCAGCTGCCCTGTGAATATCACAAAGGTAGAGCATTGCAGTGTGACGTTTTGTGTTACAATGCGAACGTGACATCTCACCACAATGCTTCACTGTCAACATAGCCTAAATGTTTAGCTTAATACAGGTCTGTATAAATTGGCCGTGCTCTATAGCAGAGTTCCCCAACACTTCTCTCTAGGCCCATTAACAGCACATGTTTTGAAGGAAACTATAAACATTTACATGTAGGCTAATTAGCATCTCAACAGAGCTGAAATTGTTGGTGGTCTGTCCTTAAGGATGGGGTTGGGGAACACTACCCTACAGAGAACAGCAGATCATCCACAGCATTGGTAGTTAAGTAGATGCTATTTCCCTACTCAGCATAGAAGACCAAACATTTCAATGTACTAAAAGTTTTGGAACTGCATCTAGAAATCCAAAAACCAGAGGGAAAAACCTACCAACTCCATGCAGACAGTGTCCTAAGAAATTATTTATGTCTAGAGGTTCACTAGTTGTCTTTAGCACTATTTAGACCTCTAGAGGTGCACTGGTTGAGAGCACATAGCTACTATACTCACCACATTATGTCACTATTCTAATTCTTCAGTAAAGGAAAATGGAAATATTTTAGTATTTAAATGATGATGATAAACCATAATATGTTACAGACCAGTCATTTGGACCAAAAGAGCAGCAATAATATGTAAAAGAGTTTGAAGAGTTTGCTTTGCTGCCATCATTCATTCTAAAATACCAAGATCCATGGTGACCCAGAATCATTAGGAAAGTATAAGGGGCTAAAATAGACCAAAAAGCCTTCTTAATTAAAAGCAATGCTGAATTTAATTTTGCCTCTTAAAACAGAAGATGCTTGCAGTAATTTAGCATTAAAGGGCAACTGAAGTGAGAGGTATACGGATTCTGCCATTTTTTTTTCTTTTAACCAATACCAGTTGCTTGGCAACCCTGCTGACCTATTTAGCTGCAGTAGTGCATGAATAACACCAGAAACAAGCATGCAGCTAATCTTGTCAGATCTGTCAATAATGTGAGAAACACCTAATCTGCTGCATGCTTGTCCAGGGTCTATGGCTAAAAGTATTAGAGGCAGAGGATCAACAGGATAGCCAGGGAACTGGAATTGCTTAAAAGGAAATAAACATGGCAGCCTCTATATACCTCTCACTCCAGTTGTCCTTTAAGTGTGCAACTGTGGTTTCCCATGATGCATCACTCTAGAATATGAAAATCATAGTGGGCCTAGAGCTTATACATACATTTTATAGAGTCTCATTGGTGCATGACATGGTCCTCATCAGTGCATGGCATGGATTGATAAGGCTCTATGAGATTGTACTTGGACCAGTACTACAGAATACCCAGATAGCTCTAGGGCAGGGGTGCACACACTTTTTCGGCTCGCGAGCTACTGAGATCTACCAACATTCACAGCTATAAGTGACTTCAGTATAGGTAGCCAGGTATAGGTGCCTTCAGTATAGGTAGCCAGGTATAGGTGCCTTCAGTATAGGTAGCCAGGTATAGGTGCCTTCAGTATAGTTAACCAAGTATAGGTGCCTACAGTATAGGTAGTTAGGTATAGGTGCCACCAGTATTGGTAGCTAGGTGTAAGTGCCTTCAGTATCGGTAGTTAGGTATAGGTGCCACCAGTATTGGTAGCTAGGTGTAAGTGCCTTCAGTATAGGTAGTTAGGTATAGGTGCCACCAGTATTGGTAGCTAGGTGTAAGTGCCTTCAGTATAGGTAGTTAGGTATAGGTGCCTTCAGTCTAGGTAGTTAGGTATAGGTGCCTTCAGTATAGGTAGCTAGGTATAGGTGCCTTCACTTTACTGGTCATTTTCTGTTTGTTTTCTAGTTATATTTACTACTGCTGCATCCACTGTAATTTTTGCATTGTGGCTGTTACTACTATAACTGTAGTGACATAAGTGCCACATGCCACAACTGTCATCACTGCATTTGCTGATATCTTTCTCTTTCTCTATTATAAAGAGGAAACACTTTTGTAGTGTTTAGGCAAGATCTCTGGCATTGCTGGGGTTAATTCACAAAGCTTTTCTCTTGAATTAACTCACCTTAGTTATTTTCACCTTAAATGTAAGTAGAGCTAATTCATGACTGAGATAAACTTGCAGAGAAAGAAAAAGGAACATAGAGATCCCAAAATAGTGCAGTACGTTCAAGAAGCAATTGGTAGTAGTGAGGTGTACAAGAATTTATACTCATAAATGTGGGTTACCACAAAGGCAACCTCTGTATAGGCGGGTGGGGATGTTATGACCTGACCCCACTCAGGTTAAGAAGTCGCTCTCTGTATATAGGAAACAAGGGGTAACACCCCATCCACCAGGGGTGGACTTGGCAATAGAAGAGAAGCTTGAACAGAGGCGCCAGAATAGAGTAAAAACATTTAAAAACCGGTTAAAAAGGGTGGCGGTGGTGGGCTTACCTCCCCAACAATTAAAACACAGACTGTGTTGATTAAAGTTAAACAAAGATACTGTTTATTTAAGTACTCCACAATGCAATGCATTTCACAGGTTCTATCCCACTTCACCAGGCAATCAAAGCAGTAAAAACTAGTACTGCTGTCTGGGTCCAAGTCAAATGCTTTTGAGAGGTTTATAAATGTGTTTAATCTATTCTGGCGCATCTGACTGTTAACCACCCAGGCGTTCAGTTTCCCCAGGATTTCCGTGCAAAAAGTGTTTCAATTAATTTCCAATAATTTGCAACCATTTTTTTTGCAACCAATTTTTTTTTTTTATATTAAATTCAATACAGATTATTGTATTGAATTCAATAAAAAAAAAAAAAGTGTTTTCTGCAAGATGTTGATGACGCTGTGTGACCCTGGTGTCATCAACGCCGATCAACGGGGGACATGTGATCGCCGAGGGAGAAGCAAAATCCGCCAAGGGACATGGTAGAAGACACTGGGGAAGCTATCAGAGGTACGCGACAAGGGATCAGCATGCCAATGGTGAGTATAAGACCCAGATGTATAGTTAGCCAGATGTGCAGCCAGGTATAGTTAGCCGGGTATAGTTAGCCAGGTATATAGTGAGCCAGATGTTTAGCCAGGTATATAGTGAGCCAGGTGTTTAGCCAGGTATATAGTGAGCCAGATGGTTAGCCAGGTATATAGTGAGCCAGGTGTTTAGCCAGGTATATAGTGAGCCAGGTGTTTAGCCAGGTATATAGTGAGCCAGATGTTTAGCCAGGTATATAGTGAGCCAGGTGTTTAGCCAGGTATATAGTGAGCCAGGTGTTTAGCCAGGTATATAGTGAGCCAGATGTTTAGCCAGGTATATAGTGAGCCAGGTGTTTAGCCAGGTATATAGTGAGCCAGGTGTTTAGCCAGGTATATAGTGAGCCAGATGTTTAGCCAGGTATATAGTGAGTCAGGTGTTTAGCCAGGTATATAGTGAGCCAGGTGTTTAGCCAGGTATATAGTGAGCCAGGTGTTTAGCCAGGTATATAGTGAGCCAGGTGTTTAGCCAGGTATATAGTGAGCCAGGTGTTTAGCCAGGTATATAGTGAGCCAGGTGTTTAGCCAGGTATATAGTGAGCCAGGTGTTTAGCCAGGTATATAGTGAGCCAGATGTTTAGCCAGGTATATAGTGAGCCACGTGTTTAGCCAGGTATATAGTGAGCCAGGTGTTTAGCCAGGTATATAGTTAGCCAGATGTTTAGCCAGGTATATAGTGAGCCAGGTGTTTAGCCAGGTATATAG
Source organism: Hyperolius riggenbachi (assembly GCF_040937935.1). NCBI lineage: Eukaryota > Metazoa > Chordata > Amphibia > Anura > Hyperoliidae > Hyperolius > Hyperolius riggenbachi. Next base: position 225,021,616 of record NC_090649.1, read on the forward strand.
TGAGCCAGATGTTTAGCCAGGTATATAGTGAGCCAGGTGTTTAGCCAGGTATATAGTGAGCCAGGTGTTTAGCCAGGTATATAGCAAGCCAGATGTTTAGCCAGGTATATAGTGAGCCAGGTGTTTAGCCAGATTTATAGGTAGCCAGATGTTTAGCCAGGTATATAGTGAGCCAGGTGTTTAGCCAAATTTATAGGTAGCAAGATGTCCCCCTCCCGATCCTCCCCCCCCGATCCTCCCCCCCCCCAGCACGCTGTGGGTAGCGATCTGTGCTACCCACAGTGTGCAGAACAAGCATCCAGCCACCCTAGGGAATCCCTGGGCAGCCAGCGGGGCAGAGAATGTGCGGGGGATCCCCCTTGTATGTGGAGGCTGTGCTGGCGGGGGATCCCCCTCTGTGCGGGCGGGGGGAACCCCTTTATATGGTGGCTGTTGCGGGCAGGGGATCCCCCTCTGTGCGGGCGGGGGGATCCCCCTTCTATTGTGGCTGTTGCGGGCGGGGGATCTCCCTCTGTGCAGGTGGGGGATCCCCCTTCTATTGTGGCTGTTGCGGGCGGGGGATCCCCCTCTGTGCGGGTGGGGGGATCCCCCTTCTATTGTGGCTGTTGCGGGCGGGGGATCCCCCTCTGTGCGGGTGGGGGGATCCCCCTTCTATTGTGGCTGTTGCGGGCGGCCTATCCCCCTCCTCCCCCTCCCTCCCGATCTCCCCCCTCCCGATCTCCTCCCCCTCCCCCCCTCTAAGCCCATTGAGTAAATAGATTTACTCACCCGAGGGCTTTCTCCAGCGACGGCAGCAGCACTTCCTCCTCCATCTCCAAAGTCCCGGTCTCTGTACAGTTACATTACGAGGCTTGGTGACGTCACCAAGCCTCGTAATGTAACTGTACAGAGAACGAGACTTCGGAGATGGAGGAGGAAGTGCTGCTGCCGTCACTGGAGAAAGCCCTCGGGTGAGTAAATCTATTTACTCAATGGGCTTAGAGGGGGGGGGGGGGAGAAGATCGGGAGGGGGGAGATCGGGAGGGAGGGGGAGGAGGGGATAGGCCGCCCGCAACAGCCACAATAGAAGGGGGATTTCCCCCCACCCGCACAGAGGGGGATCCCCCGCCCCCAACAGCCACAATAGAAGGGGATCCCCCCGCCCGCACAGAGGGGGATCCCGTGCCCGCAACAGCCACCATATAAAGGGGTTCCCCCCACCCGCACAGAGGGGGATCCCCCGCCAGCACAGCCTCCACATACAAGGGGGATCCCCCGCACATTCTCTGCCCCGCTGGCTGCCCAGGGATTCCCTAGGGTGGCTGGATGCTTGTTCTGCACGCTGTGGGTAGCACAGATCGCTACCCACAGCGTGCAGTCAGGCATCCAGCCATCCTGGGGAATCCCTCTGATAAGAAAAAAATGCAGCCGGCGGGGCAGAGAAACAGGAAATCTCCCTGTCGGCATGGACGAGCTCAGCTTGTCATTAACGTTTTTTGCAAGTTTTTGCTGGACGAACTCAGCTCGTCCATACCGCCAGGGAGGCTACGGCCCACACACACGTCGTATTTTTCCGAACGACGGGTCGTTTGAACGTCCCGTCGTTCAGTCGTCCGCACTCCAAATCGGGCGTGTGTACAGACTGTCATTCGGGCGATAAGACTGGTCTTGAGCGATCCGCCCGGCAGATCGCTCAAGATCAGTCTTATCACCCGAACGAAAGTCTGTACACACGCCCGATTTGGCGTGCGGACGACTGAACGATGGGACGTTCAAACGACCCGTCGTTCGGAAAAATACGACGTGTGTATGGGCCTTAAAGGTGCATACACATGCACTACTGTGCAGAACAACGGGTCCGTCAGACCCTCCCGCTGGGTGGTTGTTCTCCCGACAGTAGAGCGTGTGTACAGTCTGTCTGCAGACTGATAAGGCTGTTTCTGGTTCTGAAACAGCCTTATCAGTCTACTGAGAGACTGTACACACGCACTACTGTCCGGAGAACGACCGCCCAGCGGGAGGGTCTGACGGACCCGTCGTTCTGTACAGTAGTGCGTGTGTATGCACCTTTAAAGCTTCTTTTCGAATTCATGAGATAAACAGATAAGGAAAGTTACCAGTAATTCATCAGTAAAACAGATAAGGGCCTTTAGTAAATTAAGTTTTCCCCTGTTCCCACATGCAATGTTTACATAACTAATCAATAAAGTACTTTTCAAGCTCCAGGAAGCAACCAACTCCTAAAAATAAATGTGGCATTCCTTTTTGCATATCTGTAGTACTTTCTTGATTGCTAGGTGCTAAAATAATATCTTGTAAATAAGAGGAAAAATCATCTCCTGGAAAAGGAGAAAAGTAAACTGAGTAAGGGTGAAGACTAAATGTCAGTAAATGTAAAACAACCTGTTTAATCAATAAATTATGATAAAGATTTAAACTAAAATTACAAATATAAATATTATGATCTTCTTAGAGTTCACCATGAAGCAGAAATTAGTTACACAAGTGTTTTTGACAGTTAGTATGAAGTGTAATAAGCAAAGTATTATGTATTTTCACTAGTTTCTTTATATGTAATTTGCAGCAGCAAGAACTAAAACAAAATTAATATTTACAAAACATTTTTCCTGAATTGAAAAAAGTGACTTCTACTTTTGTCATACAATACTTATTTTTTTAAGTTTTGTAATTTTACTTTAGTAGCATTAATGTTTAAGACTTCTGCCTAGGATTTTATTGAGCAAGCTATGGGAAATGCTCTTGTAGTGCTAAATCTTTTTCTTTTGAACATTTTATATAGTGCATGAAAGGAATACATAATATATTATTCAGACAGTTCTTATCACCAGATCTTAGGACCAACTGGGGGATAAAACACCTTCCTTGCAAAACATTTCCCTGGTCTAAGCATTCCTTTCGTGTTTGTTATACAAAACAAAGCAGTGGCTTACTTCTATTGACTGCAGAACAATAGCAGAGATGGATGGCAACTAAAATGTTTTTTTTTTTTAATTCATTTACTATCTAGAATGGAACACCGACACATACATTTTACATTTGGTTAGCTTAAGGTCATTTTATGTGGTGGCCTTTGTCATCAAGGTAAATGATGTCCCTGTATTTTTACCAGGTGATTAGGATATGCCTCCTTGCATATTATATGCAATGTGATCAGTGGTGTAGCTAAGGCGCTGTTGTCCCCTTTGCAAGTTTTACATTGGGGCCCCCTTAGGCACTCTATACATAACATTTGATATGGTGCACCAAAATCTGCCAAGGATATCCATAGTATTAGAGGAGCAAGAAGGGGTGAGGAACAGTTTTTTTAATGATAACTGCTATTCAAAGTATCAATAGAAGTGATTACTACAAGCACAGGACCAATAAAGAGCTAATACTACGGTTGAGGGAGGGCTCCTCGAGGTCCCTCTGGCCCAAGGGCCCTGATGTGGTCGCAACCTCTGCACCCCCTAAAGCTATGCCACTGGATGTGATCCATTGCAACCCACAGCATGATTGCATCACAACATGATGCAATGATATTCCTATGGGGCTAGCACATTGATTGCGGTGCAATGCAGCAGTTCCATTGGGATACCGCACTGCATGCAGTGGGCATACAGGGTAACATGCACATTTACAGTGGCAATGAAGCATACTTTCAATGGTACTGTATGTATCGCAGCAACGTATCGCATCACATAACATGTGATGCAACTTTTTCGCATTGTTGCATTCCAATTTTATTGAAAGTGTGTAAGGAGCCCATATCTGAATGTGAGCAGTTTAGAAACAATTAGTTGGTTGAAAAGATGGAAAAAAAAAATTTTTTTGAATATTTCAAATTCATCAAATATGCACAGTATAATGTTTCATGCACGGATCAAAGTAAATTGGGTATAAAACATATTAAAGGTTTATTAGTAAAAGGTAATTGCATTCAGTATTACAAAGGGAAACTATCATTAAAAATGGCTCACTTTAATAATGTAAGAAGTCTTAGAAAGATTTGGCTATTCCCAATTGTTCAGCAGCACCCAGACCCCCTATAATTATATAGTCCACGTTTTTCACTAGTATATCATATTCAGATTTCCATAGTACAATGTTACTTTCAGTCTAAACAAAATAGTGTAATAAGTATAACTTAGTAGTGTTAAAGGACCACTATCGCGGAAAATCATAACATATAAAATACATGTAAACAGATACAAATAAGAAGTATGTTTCTTCCAGAGGAAAATGCATTAAAATTACTTTTTTCCTATGTTGCTATCACTTACAATAGGAATTAAAAATCTAACAGGTTTTGGACTAGCCCATCTCCTATTGGGGGTTCTCATGGTTTTCTTTCTTTTCAGAAGCACTTGGTGAATAGCAGTTGCTCCATCTAACTGGCAAAATAAGGTGCAGTGAGCAGGAAGTGTCTTTATAAAGAATAAAGGCCATGCTGAGAATACCCTCATGAAGAGATGGACTAGTCTAAAACCTGTCATTTCTGTCAGATTTTTACTACCTACTGTAAAGCCTCATCTACACGGTACAATTTTCCATTAGATAGGCGGATCTATTAGAAAGATCTAATAAGAAATTGCATCGTGTGTAGATGTCCAAATTCTTTTAGATCAATTTTGCGATAGATTTTGCTTTGATAAGTATACCCAAAATCTATTGCAAAATCTATAACGCAATACGATTGGACCGGTTGGAAATTATCTAATAGATCCGATCTGATGATAAATTGTACTGTGTAGATGAGGCTTAAGGGACAGCAACATAGGAGAAAAGTAATTTATGGCTCATTTTACTCTGGGAGAAATGTAGGTACTTCTTATTTGTATGTTTTTACATGTATTTTATGGTTTTTTTTTTGCATTAGTGGTTCTTAAAGTTAAACAGATCTTACTAGGTTTTCATTTTCCCTACATTGTAAGTGTAGTATTATTATAATAATTCCTTCAGCACCTCCCTCTTTATCTACAGTATGCAGTGCTCAAGAAAAGTGAAAGGTGCTTTGCTTATACCAGCTGAGCTGTAACATGGATGTATAAATAGTTCTCATTTAGTAGTGGACATAACTGCAAGCGGGAAGAAGCCGTGTCAGGGTTATTTTTTATTTATTTTATCTGTAGGGCATAGACTTTATCAACACACAGAAGATGAGGAACAAGGCCTTTGATGGCAGCAAAGGAACATGAAACAGGTAGGAAACCATTTAATTTATCTTTCATAGAGTTAATTAAAGATGACTCAGAACAATTTATTTTGTAATGGTGTTTCATGTTCAGAAACCGGCAAGGACTGAACAATTTATACACTGATATGCTAATTCCCTTGAATTTGATTGATTGTATCCTTATTACAGTGGCCCACAGAGCAAATCAAAGCAATATCTCAGTTGGGATATACTTTGTGGATGGCAATGGCATGCGTTACATTTCGGTTTCCTCAGCTGCTTGAGCTCAAGTTTTAAAACTGCAGTGTGGCTGTGAATGGAAAAGCAACCCTGAAGCAAATAAAACCAAAAACTAATGATATAATGAATTGTATGTGTAGTACGGATAATGAATAAAACATTAGTAGCAAAGAAAGCAGTCTCATATTATTATTTTACGTTATAAAGCTCTTTTTTTTTATAACATTGCATCATTATGTCATATTTGCAGTTTAGAAACCACACTTGGGCCCATATGCAATTCACTTTTACACCTGAGTTTTCTCCTAGGAGATAATTTTTCATCTTCTATTTAAAATAATTTTCCAGCACTTTTCCACTAGAAAAGTACCAAAAAGTGGGTGAAAAAGTAATATCAAAATTATTTTGAGTATTTTCTTGCTTTCTGGTGGCTTAAAAGGCATTTTATTTACAAATTTAAAAATGCCACATAGGAGAAAAGTCAGTAGAAAAAGTTAATTGCATATGGGCCTTTTTTGTCTTTTAAGCTATAAAACAAAGCAGAAATAATTACCCTTTGAACTTTCCTGCAGTAAAACCTTCTCACAAGTTGTCTCTCACTGTTTCTTTGCTGTTTAAGTGCTTCAGAAAACAGGCCTGCATTCGGCCCAGTGGGCCGAATAGCTCAGAGAAGGTCTTTTGCATAGATAACTGAAGTTTTTTTGAACTCTTCCTGTACTGGAAAACAATATGAGACTGTTTTCTTTGCTACTAATGTTCTATTTCATAGCTGTACTACACATACAATTCATTATCTCATATAAGTTTATGTTCACGTCAGGTTTGCTTTAAATCAGGGGAGCTATCCATAAAGGTGTCAATCTACAGCTCATTAGAAAAGTGCAAAACATTTTGTAATAAAAACACTACTGTTTATAAAAGTGAGGATCAGCATTCATGATTGCAACTTTTATAAAAGATTGCCAGTTTCCTGTGGTTGTTGCTATTGCCAGACAATAAGTGATGGCCTTCAGTAAACAGTGCAATAAGCTGAACAATAAAGAGAAACAGTCACTGAGACACTGATAAGTATTTGTAGTACTCAGAATCCCTTGTGCTCTATCCAGAATTGCTCTAAATGTTAACTCTTATTGATCAGTGAAGCTGATAAGCTGTACTGTTAGGCCCTGTTCACAGTGATCAGTTGCGTTGCAGAATCAGGCTAGGTTCACAGTGGTCAGTTGCATAACCTACACATTAAAATGTTTGTGAACTGCAATTGAGACTGGATATAGACTTTAATGCGAAGCTTGCATGCAATGTGTTAGAGTGACGCATTCCGGTACTGTGAACTGCCCCATACAATAGTATGGGCAGTGAGGTGACATGCAGAATTTTTCTGCAACGCAACTGACCACTGTGAACAGGGCCTAATTATGCACTTCAAATCACTGCCCTTACAATTGTATGGGCCTGTTCACAGTACTGCATTGTAACTGATCGTGTTATTCTAACTCACTGCATGAATTAAAATCTAAGCAGTGGCATAGCTACAGGCCTCAGGGCCCCGATGCAGAATTTGGACCCACCCCCTACATTAAATAATGTGCCCCCTCTCCCACCCCAATATGGTAGCCAGATGTGCCCAACTCCCTCACCCCGTATGGTAGCCAGGTATAGATGCCTCCAGTAAAAGTAGCCAGGAATAGGTGCCCCAGTATAGGTAGCCAGGAATAGGTGCCCCAGTATAGGTAGCCAGGAATGGGTGCCCCAGTATAGGTAGCCAGGAATGAGTGCCCCAGTATAGGTAGCCAGGAATAGGTGCCCCAGTATAGGTGGCCAGGAATAGGTTCCCCAGTATAGGTAGCCAGGAATAGGTGGCCCCAGTATATGTAGCCAGAAATAGGTACCCCAGTATAGGTAGTCAGCTATAGGTGCCCCAGTATATGTAGCCAGCTATAGGTGCCCCCATTATAGGTAGCCAGTTATAGCTGTCCCCACTATAGGTAGCCAGGAATAGGTCCCCCAGTACAGGTAATCACTTCAGGTTACAGTTTACCCGAAATCAGTGCACAGATGAGCTACTCAACCTCTATCAAGCAAACATTTCTGCAGAATAGAAAGGAAGTGGGTGGAGGATGAGAAAATACTATCTCTCTGTAACTTGGCACAGAAATTACCACAGTTGGAGAGTATTAAGCTTGGACAGTTGCTGAAGATAAAGGAGCTGATACAGAAAGGCATGTCAAATAAATAAAAATCATAGGCAGACATCGCAAAACAATTAGGTCACATTTTTAAAGGGACTCAAGGGATTCAAATTTTGAAAAAGAAATCATTGTAACAAGTTGACTTTAAGTGCAACAGACAATAACCAATTACAAACAATTACAAAAAATAAACACAGCAGTACCTACTGCTTTGACTCTTGCATTTCATTACAGAATAATCTTATAGATTTATCAGCTTTTTCCTCTCAGCAATAATTTTGTCAGGTCTTCAAAATCTTATCCTACTCAGCAGCAGCTTTACCGAGTTTGTAAAGCGCAGTAAAAAATAATAATAAATTAAAAGCATTGAGCAATCAGAATTAATTTCCCTCAATGAAGGCTAAAGAGATAAATGAAAATTGGGAAACCACATTCTTAACCCTAAATCTGAATACACACCTAACAAGGCAGGAAGATGGATCACAGGGGCATCCCATGACGTGCATTCCCTGAACCATCTTCCTTCCGGTGGGTACACGCAACGTCACTCGACGGCACATGACAGGAGCGAACAAGAGTTCAAGCGTTTGCATTACTTTCCACGGGAGTCGTCGGGGATCTTAACTACTTTCGGACCGAGCGAGTACGAATCTACGTCGGGCAAGGGGCGCTGCGGTCCTGACCGGACGTAAACTCTACGTCCCATTGACCGCGCGCCCCAGTCCGTCCGCGACGCTCGGTCCGCTCTGCCCCCGCCGCAATCAGCTGCCCTGCCGCCTCTATGACGGCAGAGCACTGTGAGCCGGGCAGGAGCCGTTTTCATTGGCTCCTGGCCCTGTCATTCATGTAAGCCTTTCCCATTGGCTTACATGGAGTGACAGGGTCAGGAGCCAATGAAAGCGGCTCCTGACCGGCGCACAGCGCTCTGCCATCATAGCGACGGCAGAGAGAGCAGCCTGCGGCGGGGACAGAGCGGCGTGTCCGGCGGGAGCGACGGTAACTTGCGGCGATTCGTTGGGAAGCGGCGGTTTGCTGGATCAGCACCCTCTGGTCCTTAAGGGGGCAGAGGGTGCTGGTCCAGAAAGGGTTAAAGATCCTCCCTGATGGTTGTCGTTGCCACATGTTGCCAAACATTGTTCCATAATTGCGGGCCTGTACTCATGCTGCAAGATCGCCGAAACGATCGCTCGTGGCTCAATAATTCATCGGTTATCGGAAAAATCGCTTAATGGGTAAGGGTCTTTAGACTGCCACAGACATCTATAGGTGTTCTGTGTTTTTACATTATACACCATGGTATAAAGGCATTTTAGTACAAACCTATGGGCAAAACTTTAGTACAAAACTATGGGTGTCTAAATAAAAATTTAGTACAAAGTTTTGGCTCATTGCTAACTTTCTACTGTAAATCTATGCCGTTTGAAAAGTAGATTTTTATAATAATTAGTGTAATTCTGTATCATAACAAATAGCATACTTCTCAATCATTTCAAATTTATTGACACCTCAATGACCTCCCTACTGACTATAACTAATGTGGACTGAGGTACATGTAGATTTGGGCAAGACCTTTAATAAATACAATACAAACATAGCTGGCACTGGTGTGAAGCTTTAAAAAAACAAAAACACAAACTGGCAGTCTAAGCATTAATGTATTGTGTTTAAAAAAATCTTTACTAGAGATGGCCAATTTTAATGCAAATATAAGTTTAGCAGCCTGAAAATTGACCAAACTTAATTTGATTGGTCTATTTCCAAGTTACATGTATTGCATACAATTAGCATACAGTTTGCATAAAACAGAATAATAAGCATATCGATGGCATTATAAACTGAAACACTATAGAAGTGATGTTTAAAGAACCTTTATGTAAAAATACCTCTAGAAACTCAATGCTTACATAAATAGCATACATAATGTATATTTACTGGTAAATACAAGACAATATAAAATAATTACATGATTGTGATGCAGGATATTTTGTGTGAATTATTTACAATAACTAGCCTGAAAGTGGGAGTTTGTTGGACTTTCCTAAAGACAAAATTACAATTGCAAGACTTAGTGTAAAGTGCTATGTAATATGGCCAGTACAAAAGCTGAAAAAACCTGAAAGTGTCTTAACCACTTGAGGACCAGAGGTTTATACCCCTCCAGTGACCAGGCCATTTTTTACAATTCAGCACTTCACAGCTTGCTCTGTCATACAACTTAACACCCAAATTAATTTTACCTCCTTTTCTTCCAACTAATAGAACTTTCTGTTGGTAGTCTCTGATTGCTGCTGTGATCTTTAGGTTTTTTTTTTTTTTTATTAACAAAAAAATCTTTATTTTGTAAAAAAACATAAAAAATGAAAAAATGATTTATTTTATCCCCCCCCCCCCCCCCAATTAGCCTTAGACAGCAATACATACACTACACTGCACATACATAGGCATCAGCCTATGATAGGGATTAGGTTGTGAGCCATTCAGAGGAACAGTTAAGTGACAGAGCTGTCCACTGTACAGTGCTGCTCTTTTAAAAAAAAGATTTTTCTTGAAATCAGCCTGCCAGCTCCAATCGTGGCTGGCAGGCTGATCACAGTGGCCCTCTATGTTTAATGCAGGAAACGAGTGCTTGTTCCCTGCAAATCTCACTCCTCACGAGATCATGCCATATGGCATGATCGAGGAATGAGGACGCCACTCTGCAGCCGACATCCTGCATTATGCGGTTGCAGAGTGCTTAATGCATACCCGAAATGACATGTCACAGAACAGTGCAAAGCAATGTTACAGGTTTTTAAGGAAGTAGAGCACCATGCATTGCACAATTAGAGTGACGCACAGGACATGGGTAAGCAAGCGTTGGTATAGCAACATGTGTTGCGTTACTTGCATAGCATGCATTACAAGAGCAACACTCATATTGCCTATGTACTGTGGGTTAACCTAATTGTGCAATATATGGTGCTTTGTTGGCATATGCACCATTACTATTGCCATGCACTACACATGGAAATATTAATGGCTGTAAGTTAATAAATCCCATGATGAGAAAAACATAGGTAAGCTATCTTAGTAGACTGAAGTCCCTTTCTGTTGTTGAATAGTTTGAGGATTTTTTAGCCCAATGTTCTGAAAGGTTAATGGAAACTGAAAGTCTTTTACCTGCCTAACAAAACAATGTTGATAAGGCTTTAGTGCTGGAAAGTTCAAAGTGTCATTTCTGTTTGTTTTTCAGCTCAGTTAAACAGATTTTACATCAGATTGTCATAGCTGCTGTTTAGAATTCCTTATAAACAATCAGTCCATTAAACTGAAAACAAAAATATGAGACTCATTTCAATGTTTCTAATGTTCTTTTTCCCAAATATCCATTAGCAGCTTCACTAGAATTATCTTGTTTGATATAAGTGCACTGCTTTTGATCTCAGATGTTGTGCTGTACATTTTTGGAATGCTTTGACCTCTCTTTGCTAGCAGAAAACATAGAAACTGACAGCAGAAATCCTTATGTTATTGTCTCACACTGCCCCCTATTGACAAGTGGCTATAAATACACATTACAGCAGTACTAATTAGAAGCAAGGAAATGAAACAAATACGAAATACAAAAATGGGCTAAAATAAATTGGCCTTGAGCACTTGCAAGCCTCTAAATAAATTAGCTGCTAAAGGGTTAAGCACATACAGTTAATAATCTCATATGTTTATTTTCTGTCCAGGTTTGCTTTAAATAACATTTTATACAGTTCTAACTTCTTAGGTAAAAAACAAAAAACTGAAGTCCCAACAAGCTTAAGTAAAAATTTGGTGATAGTTTCCCTGTATAGTGAATGTATTGCCTTATTTTTTTTAAAAAAAATTTAATTTATACACTGATGTTACGCAGGTGACATGGAGTTTATGTGTTAGAACAGCATATATGCTGTTTTGCTATAACCAGGTTATGGGCCTAATGAGAGGTCAGAGTTTATTTATAACTAGATAACAGTGGATGCAAAAGATAAGACATGGGCACTAGACTGAAAACAGATATTTTCAAGGCACCATATGAACTACTTCAATATACACAAGAAAAAAAACATAGCTTGTGTGTACTGAGCTGCATGGAAGAAAAGTAATACAATGTACAGTTTTGCAAGGCATACATCATCCCTGTAGAATAACCTTGTCAATGGGAAATAGGCAGACCCAGCTGCTCTCTGCCCTGCTTGTAGGATGTATCTATGCTTTGACTGTAAATCAGTTAATATTTGCATATGGATTTCCAGAGGCGCTGTGAGATATATTTAGAGGACAATAAAACTGCAGATATATCCTTGTGCATTGTGGAGTCTTCTAGGCAATAGCATTACCCTGTCAGTCCAGACTCATACATTTATATTGTATTTATTTTCCCCCCTCATCATCATTCTTTACTATGTAACTAATCTTATGTTACCTCTGGTGTTTTCTTGAACACTGTAATTGAATAATTCAAAAGGGTCATTTTGGGGATTTGACAGACTAAAAAACGGACTATTACTAATAGCTATCTATGTTCTGTGGAGGAAATGTGTGTTGCCTGGCAAGGGACTATGTGAAAGTACGAAGTGATATCTATGAACTCATAATCACATTTTACTTTTTATTGCAGTTTTAAATAAAACAAATCTATCAAAATCAAACTGACCATGCATGCATTTACAGTGTTGGCAATTAAATAGGACAATTCTTGTTATGAGAAACAATCTTATTTTTTAATGTTTTATAACATTGAGCTTGCTATTCTGAGATTTACAGCATGATGTTGTAGTTTTATTTCTGATTATCTACATCCCGAAGATGCATTAATAACGTAGGTCCATAGACATACTACTGATTTGTTTCTGCTTACATTCCAATCCTGTATGAAATTATTTGGCCAATTAAAATGTAATCTGAAAATAGTCAGCTAAAAGGGAAATAAAGCATGTGAGGTATTCTTTTTGTATGCTTGTGATTGTATGCTTGTGATTTGCCATTTAGGCTGGGTTCACAGTGGACGTAGCATTCCCTGAAACAGCAAGAACACGTTGCAACAAATCAGGAAAGCGGTGCCGCACGTTTTCCATGTATGGAATTGTATACAGTGAAGCTATATGCTTCACTTAAAAGTAAAAGTGTGCTTCAATTAAAAGTATACTTCACTGTTCCTGTTAATGTATGCATTTTGCGCTAACACACTGTATGCAGTGCGTTGGGATGCCGCACACAGTTATACCGCACCTGCCTCACTGTGGACATTGCATAGGTGGTGCAGTGTGGACAACTGCATTACATTAGGGTCATTATATTGCACCGCAACGCACCACTGTGAACTAAAATTACTAAGTACAGATGGGTCTAGTGTTCAGACAGAGATACACTGGATCCATCTTTCATGGATCATACCTAAATATCAGCCACATTTGGAATGGCAGTAAAATGACCTTATTAGCTATCATGATAGTTATTTTCCCATGGTAATATGTGTCAATATATAATTACAAAGCAAGAGTATCATTTAAAAAATGGCATGCTCCCCAGATATTCCAACCACCCTGCTTTACAATGTGTGGGCTGGTCATCAACTGTAAAAGGATAGGTGTTTTTCATTACAAATGCCATTTTGTGTTGAATACTTTGGCAGGCAGAAGCCATATGTTAACTGCCTAATTTCCCTACTGCAGAGGTGTATCTAGAGGGGGGCAGGCATGGCTCGTGCCATGACCGCCACAGCACCATGGGCGCCCTGCCTCCCCTTTCATCCCTCATGCTACACCAACCTACTGAGAGATGCTGCTTGTTACATATACTTGGGGGCTAACTCTAGCAACCTATACTGGGGAGGGGACTCATCTAATTATGCTGGGAGGGCAACCTAAACTTATTGACTACCTATACTGGAAGGGCTACTTTAGGCAACATATACTAGGGGGCAACCTCTGACTATCTGGCTACTTATACTGGGTGGCTAACTCTGGTGACCTATACTGGGGGCTAACTTTTATAATAAATACTGGGGGGGGGAGGGGGCAATTCTCGCTACATATACTGGAGTGGACACCTCTGTTTATCCATATTGGATGGGACACCAATTGCATATGGGGCACAAATGGATATGGGGCGCGATTTCAGCATTTGCCACAGGCAACATATTACCCAGATACGCCCCTGCCCTACTGCTGACTTGATCTGAATACAAGGAACAACGTTTAGTAATCATCCTCAGTTCACCATTACACATCATCATTATTCACTAATGGGGTGCGTACACACATTCAATTTTCATTGGCCAGTGATTAGCCAATTTTACCACCTTCATGTAGTACGAGAGCCAACACATTTTTTTTAACATATTGGGCTTGATTCTCTAAACGGCGTTAACTGTTAGCATGGGAGTGCTAAGCAGTTAACAAGCGAATTGCCGCTCGCGCACCTTTGCACGCACAAATGTCCGCGATCGCGTAATCGCAGGGCTTTGCATGTGCAGAAGTCTGTGAGCGGCACTTCGTGTGTTAACTGCTTAGCACTCCCATGCTAACAGTTAACGCAGTTTAGAGAATCAAGACCATTGTGTATTGAAGCTACCCAATTATTGACCAATCAAAACTGGATGTGTATGCACCATACACACATCCAATTTTGGTTGACCAATTTTACCACCTCCATGTAGTATAAGAACTTACCTACACAACCTGTTCATAGTATTAAAAATCTGTTGGCATTCATACTACATGGAGGTAGTAAAATTGGTCAATAATTGGCCAGTCAAAATTGGATGTGTGTGCCAGTCTTAAGCCTTCATTTCTCTTGCTATTTTTAACTGAATGTGAAATAATAAATCACACCATTTCTGACAACCAAGTGAACAAACCTTTAGTATACATTATATTTTCTCATTCCTTGTGCACTGTTGCTTTTGGATGTGATACAAGTAGTCCTTGGTTAACAAACGAGATAGGTACTGTAGGTTCATTCTTAACCTGAATCCGTTCTTTAGTCAGAACACTGTGCCATCTCTGTCCCCTGTACCTCCTCTATATGCCCCCCGTGCCTCCAGTGACCCCCTCTGTGTCACCTCTGTCCCCCTGTGCCTTCAGTGTCCCCCTCTATGCCACCTCAGTCTCCACTGCGTCCCTTTGCCTCCACTGTGTCTCTCTGCACCACGTCTGCTTCCTGTCCCCCTTTGTGCCTCTTTCTGTCCCCCTTCGTGTCTCCTTCTGTTCTAGTGATGATCGTAATGTGTTAATTTCAGCTTATGGAAAAATTACAAAAAATTTTGAAATTGCGATTATATGTAATTACGATTTAGACATTTAATTGCTTTCATGTAATCCACCCAAAATACTAGATAGCCCCTGCACTAGATCACAGATTTGATTTTAAATGTATAAAATGTGTCTGCAGAACTCGGAACTCGCTATATAGCACAGTGTACTGCAGCAAAATGTCATTTTATCAAGTTTAAAGATACTCTGTAACATCAAAAACATCCCCTGGGGCGTACTCACCTCGGGTGGGTGAAGTCTCCGGATCCTAATGAGGCTTCCCACGCCGTCCTCTGTCCCACGGGGGTCTCGCTGCAGCCCTCCGAACAGCCGGCGACAGACCCGACTGTAAATTCAATATTAACCTTTGCTAGCTCCAGCGGGGGCGCTGTGGCTGCTTTCGGCTCCGAAGTAGACGGAAATACCCGATCTCAGTCGGGTCCGCTCTACTGCACAGGCGCCGGAAACTTGTGCCTGCGCAGTAGAGCAGACCCGACGGCGATCGGGTATTTCCGCCTACTTCGGAGCCAACAGCCGTCAGAGCACCTGCGCAGGAGCCGGGAAGGTAAATATTGATGTCATCTTGCACGGAGGGCTGCAGCGAGACCCCTGAGGGACGGAGGACGGCGTGGGAAACCTCATTAGGATCTGGAGGCTTCCCCCGCCCGAGGTGAGTACCCCCCAGGGGACGTTTTGACGTTACAGATCCTCTTTAAAAACTACAAGGTCTGTTTGAAAAAAAATGTTTGACTTGTTCACCCAGAATCGCAGAATTTGGGCCGTTCATAATGGTGGGTCGCTCATAAGTTGGGCATTTGTAAGTGGGGGACTACCTGTACTTAGAAATGTATAATTTTATGATACAAACATGGATTCCTTAATTGACTTTCATTTTAATATCTTTTATATTTTGAATTAACTTTGTATTATTACCTACTTTTATAATAATTAATTGTGAATATTGGCTTTTTTATTTTGTTATAAATTACTTCTGAATGATGTAATAATAAATTGCACTTTTTTTTTCTTTTTTAGACGGTGTCAGTTTCGGTTTCTGTGTTAACGCTTAGCTGCATTGCTTTGGATAGATGGTATGCAATTTGCCACCCATTAATGTTTAAAAGTACTGCCAAGAGAGCAAGGAACAGCATTATAATTATTTGGATTGTATCCTGCGTTATAATGATTCCTCAGGCAATTGTCATGGAGTGTAACAGTGTGTTTCCTGATTTGGCCAATAAAACTATTTTATTTACCGTCTGTGATGAACGATGGGAAGGTAAGCAAGCCTTTGAGTATTTTCAATATATGGAATAATATGAATTCAGTTATCTGTCAAGTGTTTTGCAAGATGAAGGCCAAGCAAGCAAAATGCACACAATGGGCCTGATGCAGTAAACTGCAGTAATATTGCCGCATGCTTGCTATGGTAACATGCCTTACCAACAAGCATTACTGTTAGTAGCATGTGTTACCGTAGCAACTGTCACGCTAGCTGAATACCGCAGATCGTGCTAGTAGCATAACTTGTGGTATACAGTGTCATTAGTAAGGGTAATATTGCTGTGTATGTGCATGGCAATATTAATGCAGTTTCCTACATCAGGCCTCTTATGTGTACTTTAACCACTTCCTGCAAAGTGGACGATTTAAAACTGTTTTGCAGGAGACATGAATGCAATACACCCACAGGTGGCACGGGGGGCTCGTACGTACACGTGCTTGTATGTATGTGCATATGCATGCAGCCACTTTCCTCCGCCTATGGATGGTCTGGAGTTGGTTAAGCAGGTCTTTGTAATCTTTGTACAGTAGACAAACACTTGAAAAATGTTTAAAGTAACAGAAGATTATGTAAAAGACTGTATTGATCAACAGATATAATAGCTTTGACTTTTATCCTCTGAATGAGAGTCACATAACAGTATTACACCAGCTCTGTTTCCAGCAACAAGAGTTTTGGGAAAAGGTGCAAAGGGAACTACTAAAGGTGTTTGGTATCTTTCTCCTGAAAGAATCATGGCTGTGTTTATTTCCTCTGCTGTAATAATTGTAATGAATCCATTAATATTAATACAAAAGCTATTTTGAGCAATGTCTAAGTACAGCTAAAAGTGTCAATTTAAACTAAGATCATTTAACCACTTGAGGACCACAGTCTTTTCGCCCCTTAAGGCCTTTTTTTCCATTCAGACCACTGCAGCTTTCACGGTTTATTGCTTGGCCATACAACCTACTATCTAAATGAATTTTCCCTCCTTTTCTTGTCACTAAAACAGCTTTCTTTTGCTGCTATTTGATTGCTGCTGCGATTTTTAGTTTTTATTATATTCATCAAAAAAGACATGAATTTTGTCAAAAAAAATGATTTATTTAACTTTCTGTGATAAAATTTGTCAAATAAAGTAAAATTTCTGTATACATTTTTGTCCAAATTTATTGTGCTACATGTCTTTGATTAAAAAAAAAAACATTCAGGGTATATTTATTGGTATGGGTAAAAGTTATAGCGTTTACAAACTATGGTGCAAAAAGTGAATTTTCCCATTTTGAAGCATCTCTGACTTTTCTGAGCACCTGGCAGGTTTCATGAGGTGCTAAAATTCCAGAATACTATAAATACCCCCCAAATGACCCCATTTTGGAAAGAAGACATCCCAAAGTATTCACTGAGAGGCATGGTGAGTTCATAGAAGATTTTATTTTTTTGTCACAAGTTACCGAAAAATGACACTTTGAGACACACAAAAAAAATTCCATTTCTGCAAACTTGTGACAAAAAAAATGAAATCTGCCACGGGATCACCATGCCCCTCTCTGAATACCTTGAAGTGTCTACTATCCAAAATGGGGTCATTTGTGGGGTGTGTTTACTGTCCTGGCATTTTGGGGGGTGCTAAATTGTAAGCACCCCTGTAAAGCCTAAAGGTGCTCATTGGACTTTGGGCCCCTTAGCGCAGTTAGGCTGCAAAAAATGTGGTATTGTCGTACTCAGAAGTAGTATAATGTGTTTTGTGGTGTATTTTTACACATACCCATGCTGGGTGGGAGAAATATCTCTGTAAATGACAATTTTTATATTTTTTTTTTTACACACAATTGTCCATTTACAGAGATATTTCTCCCACCCAGCATGGGTATGTGTAAAAATACACCCCAAAACGCATTATACTACTTCTCCTGAGTACAGCAATACCACATGTGTGGCACTTTTTTGCACCCTAACTGCGCTAAAGGGCCCAAAGTCCAATGAGTACCTTTAGGATTTCACAGGTCATTTTGAGGCATTTGGTTTCAAGACTACTCCTCACGGTTTAGGGCCCCTAAAATGCCAGGGCAGTATAGGAACCTCACAAATGACCCCATTTTAGAAAGAAGACACCCCAAGGTATTCTGTTAAGAGTATGGTGAGTTCATAGAAGATTTTATTTTTTGTCAAAAGTTAGCGGAAATTGATTTTTATTTTTTTTTCACAAAGTGTCATTTTCCACTAACTTGTGACAAAAAAATAAAAACTTCTATGAACTCACCATACTACTAACTGAATCATTTGGGGTGTCTTCTTTCTGAAATGGGGTCACGTGTGGGGTTCCTATACTGCCCTGGCATTTTAGGGGCCCTAAACCGTGATGAGTAGTCTAGATACCAAATGCCTCAAAATGACCTGTGAATAGGACGTTGGGCCCCTTAGCGCACCTAGGCTGCAAAAAAGTGTCACACGTGGTATTGCCGTACTAAGGAGAAGTAGTATAATGTGTCTTGGGGTGTATTTTTACACATACCCATGCTGGGTGGGAGAAATATCTCTGTAAATGGCCAATTTTGTGTAAAAAGAAAAAATCTAAAAATTGTCATTTACAGAGATATTTCTCCCACCCAGCATAGGTATGTGTAAAAATACATCCCAAAACACTTTATACTACTTCTCCTGAGTACGGCGATACCACATGTGACACTTTTTTGCAGCCTAGGTGCGCTAAGGGGCCCAACGTCCTATTCACAGGTCATTTTGAGGCATTTGGTATCTAGACTACTCCTCACGGTTTAGGGCCCCTAAAATGCTAGGGCAGTATAGGAACCCCACCAGTGACCCCATTTTAGAAAGAAGACACCCCAAGATATTCTGTTAGGTGAATGGTGAGTTCATAGAAGATTTTATTTTTTGTCACAAGTTAGTGGAATGTGACACTTTGTGAAAAAAACAATAAAAATCAATTTCTGCTAACATTTGACAGAAAGTAAAATCTTCCATGAACTCGTCATACACCTAACAGAATACCTTGGGGTGTCTCTTTTTCTAAAATGGGGTCACTTGTGGGGTTCCTATACTGCCCTGGAATTTTACGGGCCCAAAACCGTGAGGAGTAGCCTGGAAACCAAATGCCTCAAAATGGCTGTTCAGGGGTATAAGCATCTGCAAATTTTGATGACAGGTGGTCTATGAGGGGGCGAATTTTGTGGAACCGGTAAGCAGGGTGGCCTCTTAGATGACAGGTTGTATTGAGCCTGATCTGATGGATAGGAGTGCTAGGGGCGGTGACAGGAGGTGATTGATGGGTGTCTCAGGGGGTGATTAGAGGGGAAAATAGATGCAATCAGTGCACTAGGGAGGTGATCGGAAGGGGGTCTGAGGGGGATCTGAGGGTTTGGTCGAGTGATCAGAAACCCACACGGGGCAAATTAGGGGCTGATCTGATGGGTAGGTGTGCTAGGGGGTGACAGGTGGTGACAGGAGGTGATTGATGGGTGTCTCAATATGTGATTAGAAGGGGGAATAGATGCAAGCAATGCACTGGCGAGGTGATCAGGGCTGGGGTCTGAGGGCGTTCTGAGGGTGTGGGAGGGTGATTGGGTGCCCTAGGGGCAAATAGGGGTCTGATTTGATGGGTAGCAGTGACAGGGGGTTATTGATGGGTGATTGACGGGTGATTGACGGCTGATTGACAGGTGATTGAAAGGTGATTGATGGGTGATTGACAGGTGATTACAGGGGAGGATAGATGTAAACAGTACACAGGGGGGGAGGTCTGGGGAGGATCTGAGAGTGGGGGGGGGGGGTGATCAGGAGCCCCCGGGGGCAGTGTTAGTGACAGGGGGTGATTGACGGGTGATTGACGGGTGATTAGTGGGGAGAATAGATGTGTACGGTACACAGGGGGGGAGGTCTGGGGGGATCTGAGAGTGTGTGTGTGTGTGGGGGGGGTGATCAGGAGCCCCCAGGGGTCGGGGGGGGGGTCTACGGAGGATCTGAAAGTGTGTGTGTGTGTGTGTGTGTGGGGGGGGGTGATCAGGAGACCCAGGGGGCAGTGTTAGTGACAGGGGGTGATTGACGGGTGATTAGTGGGGAGAATAGATGTATACAGTACACAGGGGGGAAGGTCTGGGGGGATCTGAGAGTGTGGGGGGGGTGATCAGGAGCCCCCGGGGGCAGTGTTAGTGACAGGGGGTGATTGACGGGTGATTAGTGGGGAGAATAGATGTATACAGTACACGGGGGGGGGGGGGTCTGGGGGGGGGGGGGTCTGCGGAGGATCTGAAAGTGTGTGTGTGGGGGGGGGTGATCAGGAGACCCCAGAGGGCAGTGTTAGTGACAGGGGGTGATTGACGGGTGATTGACGGGTGATTGACGGGTGATTAGTGGGGAGAATAGATGTATACAGTACACAGGGGGGAAGGTCTGGGGGGATCTGAGAGTGTGTGTGTGGGGGGGGGGGGTGATCAGGAGCCCCCGGGGGCAGTGTTAGTGACAGGGGGTGGTTGATGGGTGATTGACGGGTGATTAGTGGGGAGAATAGATGTATACAGTACACGGGGGGGGGGGGGGGTCTGGGGGGGGGTCTGCGGAGGATCTGAAAGTGTGTGTGTGGGGGGGTGATCAGGAGACCCCAGGGGGCAGTGTTAGTGACAGGGGGTGATTGACGGGTGATTGACGGGTGATTGACGGGTGATTAGTGGGGAGAATAGATGTATACAGTACACAGGGGGGAAGGTCTGGGGGGATCTGAGAGTGTGTGTGGGGGGGGGGGGGTGATCAGGAGCCCCCGGGGGCAGTGTTAGTGACAGGGGGTGGTTGATGGGTGATTGACGGGTGATTAGTGGGGAGAATAGATGTATACAGTACACGGGGGGGGGGGGGTCTGGGGGGGGTCTGCGGAGGATCTGAAAGTGTGTGTGTAGGGGGGTGATCAGGAGACCCCAGGGGGCAGTGTTAGTGACAGGGGGTGATTGACGGGTGATTGACGGGTGATTGACGGGTGATTAGTGGGGAGAATAGATGTATACAGTACACAGGGGGGGGAGATCTGGGGGGATCTAAGAGTGTGTGGGGGCGTGATCAGGAGCCCCCGGGGGCAGTGTTAGTGACAGGGGGTGATTGATGGGTGATTGACGGGTGATTGACAGGTGATTAGTGGGGAGAATAGATGTATACAGTACACGGGGGGGAGGGGTCTGTGGAGGATCTGAAAGTGTGGGGGGGTGATCAGGAGACCCCAGGGGGCAGTGTTAGTGACAGGGGGTGATTGATGGGTGATTGACAGGTGATTGATGGGTGATTGACTGGTGATTAGTGGGGAGAATAGATGTAAACAGTACACAGGGGGGAGGGGTCTGGGGAGGATCTGAGAGTGTGGGGGGGGGGGTGATCAGGAGCCCCCAGGGGGCAGTGTTAGTGACAGGGGGTGATTGACGGGTGATTGATGGGTGATTGACGGGTGATTGACAGGTGATTGACAGGTGATTGACAGGTGATTGACAGGTGATTGGTGGGGAGAATATATGTATACAGTACACAGGGGGGAGGGTCTGGGGAGGATCTGAGGGTGTGGGGGGTGTGATCAGGGGCCCCCAGGGGCAGTTAGGGACCTAATAAAAAATAGCGCTGACAGATAGTGACAGGGGATGATTGATGGGTGATTAGGGGGGTGATTGGGTGTAAACATGGGTCTGGGGGGTGGGCAGGGGGGGTCTGAGGGGTGCTGTGGTCGATCAGAGGGCAGGGGGGGGGAAATCAGTGTGATTGGGTGCGACATAGGGTGGCTGCAGCCTGCCCTGGTAGTCCCTTGATCACTGGGACCACCAGGGCAGGAGGCAGCCTGTATAATAGGCTTTGTATACATTACAAAGCCTATTATACACTTAGTTACCGGCGATCGTGCAGCTAGTAACCCGCCGGCGCTTGCGATCGGCCGGCGGGTTACAGCACGAGGGGGCGGAGCCTGACTGCTGGCGGCTGATCGCGTCGCGAATGACGCTATCGCCGCATAACCACGCCCGCCGCCGCCGATGGCCTTATTGTGGTCGTTTGGGCGCAGTGGTTAAGACAGAGTGTTTTCTTTTTCATAAGTACACAGGGCTGGATTTCTGGGCAGGCCCCCAAAGCCCGGGACTAGGGTGGGGAAATGCAAAGGGCGCTGCGAGTTGAGAGCTATCCACACTATTCCACATGTCGCCCCAGTCTGTCCAAAGTCACCTCATGTGCTGCACACACTGAAAACTGCTGTGTGTGTGTGCAAGCAAGTGCATTGGGCAGCTGGAAAGTCAGTGAATTGGGGAACTAGGATAGAGAGGGAGCAGAGCAGCATCTATGGTAACAGCAGGCAGCGGCTGCAAGGTCATTGCAGCTTAGCCTGCTCTAACAGCATGTCTCCAGCTCCACCATCTTTACAGACATCTCCCACTCAGCTGTCTTTGCACAGCACAGGAGCCAAAAAGAAAAGGAATACCTGCTGCCTGTGTGTCTTCTGACGATCTCCTGCTTCCGCTCCTCCGCAAGGCACAGGACAGACTCCCCTGTGCCTAGTTAGTTAACCATGCTTTACATATCTCTCTTCCCTCTACTAATTAACAAGTTGTCTCTGCTAAATCAAGTTGCTCAGAAGTCTGGGCATTTTACAGCAGGTCAGATGAGGTCAAAGGTTTTGCATCTGTGCTGCTGGTGCTGACAGTGTTGATAAAGTATGTGGATGAAGAAGAAAGCACAGCCTTTGGTAAGGTGATTTAAAGGTGTGTTTCCCCTGCCTGTGTTGTAAATGAGCATTGCCAAACACAGGATACAGCCAACCTTTAACCTCCTTAGCGGTAACCCCGTGCTGGACATGGGGTAAGCCGCCGGAGGGTGCCGCTCAGGCCCTGCTGGGCCGACTTACATAATTTTTTTCTGCTACACGCAGCTAGCACTTTGCTAGCTGCGTGTGCATAACGATCGCTGCCGCTACCCGCCAATTCGCTGCTATCCACCGCACCGCGCCCCCCCCAGACCCCTTTCGCTGCCTGGCCAATCAGTGCCAGGCAGCGCTGAGGGGTGGATCGGAATACCCGCTGACGTCACGACGTCGGTGACATCATCGCGATCATCGCCATGGCGACGGGGATGCCCATACAGGGAATCCCGTTCAGAACGGCGATCGGAGGGGTGGGAGGGATAGCGAAGGGAGGGGGGAAGCATGTAGCTAGCGCTAGGCTAGCTACATGCTTTAAAAAAAAAATGTTTTAAAGTGCTGGGCTGCCCCCTGGCGGATTTATTGTACCGCCAGGGAGGTTAAAGAAAATCTGGAACAAATGACCACAAGGTTCTATGCTTACCTGGGGCATCGTTTAGCCCCCTAGGTCCCTCTATGTCGGTCTTCTCTGTTCTCCCGCAGTGGGGTGGGCAATCCACCTGGGTTGGGGGCCATGGCACAGTCGTGGTCCCAGCTGTGTGCACCCCTATCAGGATCACATAACCGGAAGTGTTCTGTGCAAATGTAGCTACCATCTATATGAACTGCCTGTGCACAGTTCTCTCCTGGCAACAGGAGCACAATCAGAGGTTGTGCATGGCCAGGACTGTGAATGCCCAGTGGCCTGTGCCATAGCCAAGTGTAGGGGCCTGACAGCAGCAATACTGAAGGAGGTGGGAGGACAGCAAGAGAGTTAACTGACTACAGGGGCTTGGAAGAATCCCCAAGTAAGTATAAGTCCTTGAGGTTATTTTGTCTCAGGTACACTTTAAAGTGTACCTGAGATGGTTTGTTACATTAGCTCCTATTTATACTTACCTGGGGCCTCCTTAAACCCCATGAGCACAGTGGCCTCCCTCGCCGTCCTCTTCAGCCCCTTTGTTCTACTGCTATGCCCCACCGTTCTGCCAGAAATTTGCGGGCTTCTGCGCATTATTTATATATAAAAACTTACCTTAGATATTTTTTATATATAGATAATGCCTTAGTGGGAGACCTCTGTATATTCCTGGAGTTTCCAACATGCAATAATTGTTACCCATTGGGAATCACGAAATGATCTCTCAGGCAACAATATGGGAACTGATGTTGCACAGAGGCATCAGTAGCCTTCAGGCAATCAATGTTTTTGCTATGGAGGGGGGTGGAGGACGAAGACAGAGTACATTCCTGTGTATGCAGCACTGAGGGGGTAGTTAGGATGTTGTTAGTTGGAGGCGGGGGGGTGGTCAGGGAAAGTGGGCCTTGGGTGGTGAAAAGTACAAATCCGGCCCTGTAAGTACATACGTATGGTGTGCAGTACAAGAAATGCTTGACAATGGTGTTCTTACAAATACCGTCTTTCCCCGAAAATAAGACAGTGTCTTATATAAATTTTTGCACCAAAACTTGTGCTAGGGCTTATTTTCAGGGGATGTCTTATATTTCTATGAACACACAAGTTCCTGTGCTGTGTGTCCTCCTGACAGTGGGGACACTGTGACACCTTTTCCTTTGCTGGGTACACCTCCTGTGTGCCTCTTTTTCCCCTTTGTACCTTTACTGCCCCCTGGTGTTCCCCTCTGTACCTGTGTCGCGTGTCCCATGTCTACTTGCCCACAAGACTATGGGCTCCTGTAATAAAATTTCCATATGTTTCCCCCTTACTGCCACTAGGGCTTACTTTCAGTGTAGGGCTTATAATTTGACCATGCTTAAAATTCCTACTAGGGCTTACTTTCAGGTGATGTCTTAATTTCAGCGAAAGAGGGTAGTACTCAAGGGCCTTCATTTACAGTACTTGTTCTCCTCAGTTTTCTCAAAGAAGATCATTTTTCACCTTCTGTTTAAAATAACTTTTCAGCAACTGAAAAAAAGTACCAAAAAGTACAGGTGAAACTCAAAAAATTTGAATATCGTGTAAAAGTCAATTTATTTCAAGGTGAATCTAATATATGAAATAAGAACCCTGTGCAGGTGTTGTGGATTCATTAGCTGAGTCTGACACTTTAAAACTAGAATATTATAATGGTCTGAGAATTTTAAGTTTTTATAACCTGTAAGTCAAAATCATAAAAATTAAAACAAAGGCTTAAATATCTGGCTTTGCATGTAATTAGTCTATTTCATATATTACATCAAACACTGTGAGATATATATGGGTGGGTATGGTCCAAATCAAACAAAAACTGCTCAGACTATTTTTAAGAAAATATCTACAAAAACTTTTATTAATCACTGTATCAAAAACAATTTAAAAATGTGAGCCTCCCGAGCCTCCCCAAAGAAGCACCCACCCCACCTGACAAGCCCTTCCCCTACAGCCTTCAATTACCCTCATCCAATAGCTAGCCCCTACTTGACCTGTAATCAAAAAGATGAAGTGAAGCATGTGCACCTGCCCCACTGCAAAAATTCAAACACCAGTGTATCCGTCTGGGCTCAGACTCCTAATGTCCGGTCATTGGATAATCTCATCTGGTCCTCACATTAATATTAAATCGTGATACCAAAAAAGGGGGGACCAAATCCTCTCGGAAAATATATGAAAGTTCCAATTATGGGACAAGCGGACAGTTCAATAATGATGCAATATCTTCAAATGATGGTAGATTGATTCATATATTCCTAGTGTATAAGCCACAGATAGGGACATTAAGTCAGCAGATGTATAGGCCAGGGTCATCTTATCCAATAGAGAAAGGTAAGGCAAGGAAATCCAACAAGAGTAGTAAGCCACAATAGCATAAGCCTCTGGTTCAAGCAGCAGAGATAGACATCCATGCGTACAGATTCTCCCTCATAGGGTAATGCATGTAATTCTCATTGCCTCAGCACAGTTCAATCAAGTTAATGCAGCACAAGCAATACAGCAAGCAGGCCACCAGCACAGTAGAATCCGTTTGGCAGCAGCAGCAGCACAAAAAGAAGAGAGCAAGCAAGCCTTAAGCAACATGGATTGTTCTTACATATACTGTAGTTCCTCTCTGGGATCAACCAGAAGTTGCCCGCCGGATGGCCCCAATACTCTGTGGCTGGATAATCATTGCAGGCTGGTCTTCGGCTGGGGCTAGTGGATGCTGGATGAGGCTGCCGGGTGAACTAGATGCCCAGATGTACGGCCATTGGCCAGGCAAATCACAGGTGCGTGGTGCGGGGAGGCCGGGACGCAGCACATGCGTCCTCGACGGTTTCGCCGGACTTCCGGCTTCCTCTGGAGGTATGACACTTCCTGTGTCGCCTCCTATTTATTCCCCCCGAGGTCCCGGCAAGGGCAGAGAGGCCAAGCCACGCCCGCCCCCACCGGCGGCCAGTGCCGGGCGGGAGGGCGGAGCCGGCCGACACCACGGGCAGGCACCAATCATCTACCCGAAGCGTCAGCACGGCACCGCCCACCCGCCCGAACACCCGCCGGGCGACGGGGCGGGGCAGGCAGACACCACGCGAAAGTCGCTAAGCAACCAACACGGCGCGTCCGCCAAGCCCCGCCCCCATGCCCAGACATGCCGCCGGAGGGGGCGGGCGAGGACAAGCGCAACACCAGCCCACGCCAGACCAGGAAGGGAAACAGCACAGGGGCGGCATCAGGTAAACAAATCTCAGATCCTCCCAAATGCAGCATATAGAACATTGAATCTCAGGTTTTACAATAACATAGTAACTAAACACATTACATAGTGACAATGGAAAGGGTCCTGTCTATATTGATTCAAATACCCAGGAGCTCAACATAAATCGCGGCTCATATTAACATAAGTCGCGTATTTAAACATTTCTGGTATAAGGGCAAACATCAGCCCATAATATGGCAAATACCTATACAGCGATCACACATCTAGATGTCTGGCGATGTGCGGTAGGAAAACCCCCCATCCACGGGGTCGGCCAAGCATGCCACAGATACCAGATCAGCTATAGATCCCACAAGCCCATCAGAGTGGTAAAAACGAAGCATAACTAGTATGCTCGTTCAGACCAGGGGGCCTGGTAGCCTCCAGTTCGAAAATCCAGCGTGACTCCTTTTGTAATTAGTCTATTTCATATATTAGTTTTTAGTAGTGCTCTTTCGAGTAGCTACGTAACTACTCAAATTCGAAATATAAGTTAACAGCTGTGACCGTGGGAGACAGGGAGTTAAATTACTCATGCATCTGTCGGATCCTATGCAATCCATTTCAGCCCATGTCGCATACCACATCACTCCCAAGCTTCCTCCTTCAGACTTGGAGGAGGAAGCATGGGAGTGTCATGGAATGTGACTTGCGATGCAAATGCAATGCGTATGTTCTGACTGACGCATGGATAAGTTAACTCCTCATCTTCCGTGGTCACAGCTGTTTAATTTACATTTTGATCCTTAGTAGCTATGCACTCATAACTACTCAGAAGAGCATCGCTATTACTAGTTTCACCTTTTAAGTTGAATTGGTGAAATAATTCTTGAATAATCAAATTTTTTGAGTTTCACCTGCAGGTGAAGCAGTGCCGTCAACATTATTCTGAGTATTTTCTAGCTCGGTGGTAGCTTAAAACAATTGATTAGGTGTGAAAATATCACCTAGGTGAAAACTTCAGCTGGCCAAACATCTAGCAATATTGCGGGCCAATCGATGATCCAATTTGATAATTTTATTGAATTGGTTGCAAATAGCTGCAACAACTCGTCCACATAATCAATGATTTGATCGCTTTTGGGTCAAATTCTGTTGGATGCATTGATTAGACAATCGGTTGCACAGCGGTAATGGTGTCTGACATGTAACACTGGGGGTGGCGGAGGTCGCGTCGCCAGGCAGATTGCTGATTGGGATCAGTCTTTAGTGCACAGGCAGGCAACAGATTTCTCTCTGATCAGAAAGAGATCTGTCCCATGGTTGTTGTAGACTGCCCATACTTCATCTGGCGTATGGTCACGTTTAGGATAAAAAGGCAATTGAATAAGAGCCAATGACACAAAGAGGTGTATGCACCAAACTTTGTTATGCAGAATTACAGACATGAAGTATGAGTCGAGCGTAATGCATTGCATGTAATGTATTGCATTCTGTTTTACTCAGACTCACTGCACACCTGCCCCTGAAATTTTAGCGGCGATGTTCAGGTTTTTCATTTGGTATGCTTTTTAAATTGAAACAAGACCTTTAAGTTTTCCGGGAAGCTTGTGTTTTTATATTCTTTTATCCAATGTCTTAATATGTCACCATTTGCTGAGGTGTGATATCTATTTGATTTGCTTTGCAGGTGTCCAGCAATTCTGCCATTCTCTTAAGTATAGTTTAAGAGAAATGTTTGTGTTTCTATACCGCAGTCAATAAAACACCAGGACAGCCAGCAGAAACATTGTGTTTATAGTGCCAAATATTATTTTGTGATGGAGAGCAATTACATCTATCTGCAGAAAAGATTGTTTGAAGCACCCTCCTAGGAAAATGTCAATGCTCTCTCTTGCATGTATGAAAACAGATTCTTACCTGAACTGGAAAAAAACAGCATGGCTTTCTTTATATGGGCCATGCAAAATAAGTATTTTTTTTTTTTAACTCTGAAGCACACACGTAGTCAGAGGGATATAGAGAGACTGATGTATTTATTTCCTTTTAAACAAGGCTTATCAGTCGAGCCGCTGATGGCTCGATTGATAATATCCAACAGGTCCGACAACCCGCCGGATAGATTCCCAGCTCGATCCCCGCTGGCGGACAATAGCGGGGAATCGAGCGGAAGAAAAGCAAGCGCCCGCGGGGACGAGCGGGAATCGATCCGGACGGCGGCAGGGGGCGCGCGGGGGTCGATCCGGCAGCTAATCGAGCCACCGGGTCGGCCCGTGTATTCCCAGCATTACGGTCAGATGAAACAAAAATTAAATTGTTTGGTAACAATGATGTTTCCTTCATTTGGCGTAAAAAAGGAGAAGCCTTCAACCCAAAGAACACCATCCCCACTGTCAAACATGGTGGTGGGAACCTAATGCTTTGGGGGTATTTTTCAGCCAATGGACCAGGGAACCTAATCACAGTAAATGGCTCCATGAAGAAGAGCAATACATTAAGGTTTTCAATGACAACATCAGGGAGTCTGTAGAGAAACTTAGCCTTGGGCACCAGTGCACATTTCAGCATGACAATTGACCCAAAACACACAGCAAGATTTGGAGCTCAGTGCTGAAGATGAATGGGCTAAAATACCCATGGAGACATGCAAAAAAGCTGGTCTGCAATTATAGGAAGTGTTTGATTGCTGTAATAGTCACTCAAGGCTTTTCTATTGAATATTGAGAAGGGTATGAATCATTTGGACTGGACACTTTTTTCTCAAATGTAAATAAAAGCTGAGAAATGTTTTTTTCCCACAATATTGCCTCTTGTACATCGTCTTATTATCTTTTGGGAGACACCTATGTCATTTCCCATCAAAAAATTACTAGCTGGTTGAATAAAAGTAACTCTAATTTAAAATTTGCCAGGGGTATGAATAATTATGGGCAGCACTGTGTAACACATGACTCAACTTACAAATAAATTTAACTTACAAACAAACTCCCAGGATGTAACCTGTTTGTAAGTAGGAGACTGTCTGTATTGTGTTAGAGATTATTGAATTAGACATTGAATAGAAATAACATTTATCAATTATACTTTTTATTGTGACTGTTAGACAACTAAAATGTGCATATAATGTAGTTTGTCTTCCATACAGTTATTTATGTTTTACTTGGTTTTTTACCTCAGGTGACATTTACTCCAAAGTATATCACATCTGTTTCTTCTTTATAACGTATATGGTTCCGTTATGCCTGATGATTCTGGCATATCTGCAAATTTTTCGAAAACTGTGGTGTCGGCAGGTAATATTCTGTTTTATTTGTCTTTGTGGTATAGATGCTGTTGGAGATCTAATGGGCTTTTGCCAATTATAGAAAAGAGGCGAGCATACAAGACTTTTTTTGCACCTGCCAAGGAAAATAAATGCATGCAAGATAATTAATAGGTTGTGCATAAAAACCTCCTAACAAGTATATTAAAGCATGTTTCAGCTGCTACATTATGCGTCCATTGTGGAAAAAATCTGTTGATTGGGGAAATCTGTTGGGAGCCAGCGTTATGCAGCAATGACATTGGCTGGCCACCACCTGGTTTCAGCACAGCTTAGCTCCCATTCATTTGTATTAGGATGAATGAGCATCCCAACACAGGTAAATGGGAGCCAGACCACAGTGTTAGCAAAAGAGAAACAGCTGTCCCTGCTACAGACCACTAGTTACTGACAGGCTTCAGCAGTATTTCAGGCTCTGCAAAACATTTTTTTTTTTGTTAAAGCAGACCTGTACTCAGAATGTCCTCTCTGCTCTAAAAGATACACATCAACTTAATAACCTTTAAACAGAAAAAAAATGTCTTTGCTTCAGCTGATACAAATCCTAAAATACATCTGCACTGTTCCTACTTCCTGATTCATGGAGGCAGACATATTGTTAACATCCTGTGCTTTCAAACAGGCTTATCTGCCATCTCTGCCATGTCAGTCATGTGACACAGGGGAGAGATCAAATTAACACTTGTGATTAGACACAAATGAGGGTGAATTAAACAGGCTAAACTCTAAACACATGCAGGGTGCATTTCTCTATGCTTTCCTTCTGTCCTGTGCAAGAGTTCAGGTCCACTTTAACTTTAAGAGATTGACTTAACAGATAAGACCAGCATTGCTATCTATGCATACAACAGTTTATATGCATAGTTTATAGGGTATTCATCAAGCCAATTACTTTTTTTGGTTTTGTTTTAATACTCTAATTCCCTATAAACTAAACAAGCTTCACCCACAGCTTCTCCAGAGTGCCTTGGCACTCTGAGCCTTAGTAGCAAGGCATTATGGGAGCTCAGTCTGGCCAGGAGGAGGAGATTACTAGCCAGAGATTTCAGAGGCAGAGGTGAGGAGGGAGGAGGAGAGGGGAGGGAAGTTTTCACAGGCTGGGGGCTGGAGATGCAGATCAGCTTGCCTGTGTGTAATGTGACAAGCAGAAAATGGCCGCTCTCATTGTATCACAGGAATAAATAACCATAAACTGTTGAAGCTGTTTGCAGATAGATTCTCTGTGTAAACTATCTAAACTTTAGCTAAGATATGTAGACAAGTTACTTGTTATAGTTTATTTTTTTTTATCTCGGATCTGCTTTAAGTCTATTTGCTTAAGGCTCTTTATGGAAGCAGCAAACTTAATTTTGTACACAACATGAGTTGTGCTATTGGCATAATGTGAATATTCCCTAATGCTACTTTCTCCTTTCCTAGACAAACAGCTGCTGCACAGGAAGTTAAAGGATGCAGTCTTTAATGTATTTTTATAAGATATACGGTTATTTACTGCTGGGCAACACCATTAGAGATGGCCTGAACCTCCAATTTTAGGTTCGCGAACCTACCGCGAAAGTTCGGTTCGCGAAAACTTTCGCGAACTGCAATAGACTTCAATAGGGAGGCGAACTTTGAAAACTAGAAAAATTTATGTTGGCCACAAAAGTGATGGAAAAGATGTTTCAAGGGGTCTAACACCTGGAGGGGGGCATGGCAGAGTGGGATACACGCCAAAAGTCCCGGGAAAAATACGGATTGGATGCAAAGCAGCGTTTTAAGTAGAGAAATCACATTGAATGCTAAATTGCAGGCCTAAAGTGCTTTAAAACATCTTGCATGCGTATACAGTACGTAAATCAGGTAGTGGCACACCAAACTCACTGTGTAACGCACTGCAAACAGCTGTTTGCGTAGTGACGGCTGTGCTGGACTGGTGCGCGCCATGGCCAGAGTGCAAGCCGTGGCGGTTTTCAAGCCCATATGGTTGCCGGGCTGTGGTAGCTCAATGATAGAACAACAGTGACTATCCAGCTGATCAAATTTGGTCTATCCACAATGAAGCAACAACCTTATTATCTTTGGTGTGCCATCCCCTGAGACACTCATATAGCCGGTGGTCATTGCTTCATTGTGGTACGCAAGTCCCTTCACCTCGGCAAGGTGATGATCACGAAGGGGAATGGGCACATGTATATGCCTTTTGTTTTGTTGTTGCAGATGCAGTGCAGCCAGAAAAATTAGGCAGGCATGTACACGTACCAGAAAAAGTATTATAGCGGCCACTGCTAGCAGCGGCCTTAAAAATTCAGGAATCCGCCTGGAGTCCTGGACCCTGCTGGTGGTGGCGGAGAAGGCAGTCAAGCAGCCTGCGGGCAGAGATGCTGTGTGGGGAGTGACTTAGTCTTGGGGCAGGCAGTCACACGGCATGCAGGCAGAGATGCTGTGTGTGGGGACTGACTTAGTCTTCAGGCAGGCCTGACCGTGCTTTGCAGACCGCGTGGTCAGATGGTCCCTTAACCCAACGCTGTGTGCCAGTTTTGGGGCAGGCAGCCAGTCACACGGCGTGCAGGCAGTGATGCTGTGTGTGGGGACTGACTTACTCTTCGGGCGAGCAGTAGCCCTTCGGGATCCATGCCTCATTCATTTTGATAAAGGTGAGGTACTGAACACTTTTGTGACTTAGACGACTTCTCTTCTCAGTGACAATGCCTCCAGCTGTGCTGAAGGTCCTTTCTGACAGGACACTTGAGGCAGGGCAAGACAGAAGTTGGATGGCAAATTGGGACAGCTCTGGCCACAGGTCAAGCCTGCACACCCAGTAGTCCAAGGGTTCATCGCTACTCACAGTGTCTACATCCAGACTTAAGGCCAGGTAGTCGGCTGCCTGCCGGTCCAGGCGTTGGTGGAGGGTGGATCCGGAAGTGCTAAGGTGAGGCATTGGACTAAAGAATGTCCGCATGTCCGACATCACCATGAGATTGCCGGAGCATCCTGTCCTTGCCTGCGTGGACATGTGAGAAGGATTACTGGCAGTGGTACCTTTATAGCGTTGTGCTGTGACATCACCCTTAAACGCATTGTAAAGCATAGTTGCCAGCTTGTTTTGCATGTGCTGCATCCTTTTTGCCTTCTGGTGAATTGGTAACATGTCTGCCACTTTGTGCCTATACCGAGGGTCTAGTAGCGTTGCCACCCAGTACATCTCATTCCCCTTGAGTTTTTTTATACGGGGGTCCCTCAACAGGCTGGACAGCATGAAAGACGCCATCTGCACAAAGTTGGATGCAGATGTCCTATCCATCTCTTCTTGCTCTTCCTCAGTGACGTCAGGTAAGTCCTCCTCCTCCCCCTAGCCACGAACAATACCACGGGAACCTCGAACAGCACAAGCCCCCTGCGACGCCTGCTGCGGTTGTTCTTCTTCTGCCGCCTCCTCCTCCTCCAAAGAAATACCTTCCTCATCATCCGAGTCTGACTCCTCTTCCCCACATGACTCTTCCTCCTCCTCCTCCCTCCTCTGTGCTGCCGCAGGTGTTGAGGAAACATCTGATTCTGATGAAAATTGCTCCCATGACTGTTCCTGCCGTAACTGTTCCTCTTCACGCTCCTCCACAGCTTGATCCACCACTCTACGCATGGCACTCTCCAGGAAGTAAGCGTACGGGATCAATTTGCTGATGGTGCTTTCACTGCGACTCACCAGGTTGGTCACCTCCTCAAACGGCCGCATGAGCCTGCATGCATTTTGCATCAGTGTCCAGTTGTTGGGCCAGAACATCCCCATCTCCCCAGATTGTGTCCTTTTACTGTTCTAGCAGGCGAGAGAACATGACCAGGGTCGAATTCCAGCGAGTCGGGCTATCACACATCAAGCGTCTCACCGGCAAGTTGTTTCTCCACTGAATGTCCGCAAAGCGTGCCATGGCCGTGTAAGACCGCCTGAAATGCCCACACAACTTCCTGGCCTGCTTCAGGACGTTCCCTAAGCCTGGGTACTTTGACACAAATCTTTGAATGACTAGATTGAGCACATGTGCCATGCAGGGTACATGTGTCAGCTTTCCCAAATTCAAAGCGGAAAGGAGATTGCTGCCATTGTCACACACCACGTTGCCATCTCCAGCTGGTGCGGGGTCAGCCATTGATCCACCTGTTTGTTAAGAGCAGGCAGAAGAGCTGGTCCAGTGTGACTCTCCGCTTTGAGGCAAAACATGACTAAGATGGCGTGACACCGTCGTACCTGGCATGCAGCATAGGCCCTGGGGAGATGGGGCTGTGTAGCTGGAGAGGAGATCGCAGCACCAGTAGAGTTGAACTGCCACTTAGCCAAGGAGGAGGAGGAAGATGACAGTGAAGAAGATATAGCAGAGGAGGTGGCAGTAGGCCTGCCTGCAAGCCGTGGAGGTGTCACAAGTGGGTCCGCTGCACAGCCACATATTCCCTGCTTGCCATCGGTCACCAGGTTGACCCAATGGGCTGTGTAAGTAATGTAGCGGCCCTGACCATGCTTGGCAGACCATGCATCCGTGGTCAGGTAGACCCTTGACCCAACGCTGTGTGCCAGAGATGACACCGCTTGCCTCTCCACTTTACGGTACAGTTTGGGTATCTCCTTTTTAGATAAATAATTGCGGCCTGGTATCTTCCACTGCGGTGTCCCAATGGCCACAAATGTATGGAAGGCCTCAGAGTCCAACAGCTTGTATGGTAACAGCTGGCGAGCTAACAGTTCCGCCACGCCAGCTGTCAGACGCCGGGCAAGGGGGTGACTGGCAGAAATTGGCTTCTTCCGCTCAAAGATTTCCTTCATGGACACCTGGCTGCTGTGGGCAGAGGAGCAGGAACCGCTCAAGGGCAGAGGTGGAGTGGAGGAGGGTGGCTGTGAAGGTGCAAGGGAGAAAGCGGCTAAAGATGCTGCACCTGAAGGAGGAAGAGGAGAAGGAGGGTGGCTTTCCTTTTGTGTGCTGCTTTTGCACAGGTGCTCTTCTTATTGCAGTTTGTGCCTTTTCTCCATGTGACTTCGTAAGGCACTTGTCCCTACGTGAGTGTTGGCCTTTCCACGGCTCAATTTTTGGAAGCAGAGAGAACAGATGGCTTTACTCCGATCTGAGGCAAACACATTAAAACATTTCCAAACTGCTGAGCCCCCCTGGGGTGATGGCACTATGGTGGCATCAGCAGCTGACGTTGAAGGGCATGTTGGCTGGCTGTACATAGGTGGCGATACATGGCGCCGGACACTGCCACCAGCTGTTTCTGACGACGAGCTTCCCCTGCTTCTTTCAGGAACTCAACTCCACTCCTCTCTGACTCCCCCTCTGAACTGTCCCCCTGTTCATCTCCTCTATTGGGAACATACGGGGGATCCGGATCATCGTCATCATCATAATCATCCTGCCCAGCTTCGCTTGCCTCAGACACCTCATATACTGCACCAACCCCAGGTACTTCATCATCTTCACACGTTACGTCCATAATGTCGCCGCCTAACTCAGACATATGAGGTGGTGTAACTTGCTTAGCGCCTTCATCTGGTTGTAACAATAATGGCTGTGAATCAGTTAATTCTCCACCAATTAACTCCTGCAAAGTGTCAAATGCAATGGATGTGGTGCTTGTAGTAGCGCTGGTGGCTGCGGAAGATGAGGTGTTCTGTGTTAAATAGTCAACCACGTCCTGACAATCTTGGGAGTTGATGCGATGTGCCTTCTTCTGAGCACTGTACTTTGGGCCAGGGCCGCACAAAATCACATCAACACGACCTCGCACAGACCTGCCGGGTGGCCTTCCTCTGGGTTTGCCTCTACCTCCGCCTGTTTTGTCCGTTGTGTCCATATCGGGGGGGATGAAGTGAAAGGTATGCACTGACTTGACTAATACAATGTGCAGTCACACAGGTGCAGTTAACAGGTATGCACGGAGTGGTATATCACACTGTGTGCACTCACGTAGGTAGGTGGGTGCACTGAGCACAACAGGTAGGTATATGCAGTGATTAGGTGGGTGCACTGTGAACAACAGGTAGGTAGGTATATGCAGTAATGGGTATTACAATGTGCACCTGTCACACACAGACAGGTAGTGGACAGGCACAGTGACACTGCATGCGCTCACGTAGGTAGGTGGGTGCACAGTGAACAACAGGTAGGTATATGCAGTGATGGGTATTACAATGTGCACCTGTCACACACACAGGTAGTCACTGAATGTGCTGGGCCTGGCAGTGGCACACACACAGTATGAATTAGCAACAGGGCCGGCCTTTGACCTGAGCGACCGGTGCGATCGCTCAGGGCGCCGGCTTCCAGGGGGCGCTCGTGCCACCTGACCTGGCCGCAACTGCAGGGCCCCGGCTGGGTCCGTCTCGCTCCGCCCCCTGGTGCGCTGCTGGGGGTGATGGGGCAAACATGCCCGTGTGGCCGCCGTGATGGAGGGGGGAGCCGCGGGGAGGGCAGCCCGACCTCTCCCTCCCTTCCTCTCCGGGCACCCTCCGTGCTCCCCCCCCCTCCAATCCGATGCAGACTGCTAAGGGAACAACTCACCTTCCTGGTTCCGATCGCCGGCTCCTCTCACTTGCTGCTGGTCACCTCTTGTACATAGCCGCTGATGCACAATAAACTTCCTGCTTAACAGGAAGTTTATTGTGCATCAGCGGCTATGTAGAAGAGGCGACCAGCAGCAAGTGAGAGGAGCCGGCGATCGGAACCAGGAAGGTGAGTTGTTCCCTTAGCAGTCTGCATCGGATCGGAGGGGGGGAGCACGGAGGGTGCCCGGAGAGGAAGGGAGGGAGAGGTCGGGCTGCCCTCCCCGCGGCTCCCCCCTCCTCTATGGGGGGGGGGGGGGTACCTACCTACCTACCTACCTACCTAGGGGGGGGGGGTGTTACCTACCTACCTACCTAATCTATACTGGGGGGCAGCTACCTATCTAATCTATACTGGGGGCACCTACCTATCTAATCTACACTGGGGGCACCTACCTATCTAGCCAATACTGGGGGCACCTACCTATCTAACCTATACTGGGGGTAGCTACCTATCTAATCTATACTGGAGGCACCTACCTGTCTAGCCAATACTGGGGGAACCTACCTATCTAACCTATACTGGGGGGCAGCTACCTATCTAATCTACACTGGGGGCACCTACCTATCTAGCCAATACTGGGGGCACCTACCTATCTAACCTATACTGGGGGCAGCTACCGATCTAACCTATACTGGGGGCAGCTACCGATCTAACCTATACTGGGGGCAGCTACCTATCTAACCGATACTGGGGGCAGCTACCTATCTAACCGATACTGGGGGCACCTACCTATCTAATCTATACTGGGGGCAGCTACCTATCTAACCTATACTGGGGGTAGCTACCTATCTAACCTATACTTGGGGCACTTACCTATCTAATCTATACTGGGGGCAGCTACCTATCTAATCTATACTGGGGGCACCTACCTATCTAATCTACACTGGGGGCACCTACCTATCTAGCCAATACTGGGGGCACCTACCTATCTAACCTATACTGGGGGTAGCTACCTATCTAATCTATACTGGAGGCACCTACCTGTCTAGCCAATACTGGGGGAACCTACCTATCTAACCTATACTGGGGGGCAGCTACCTATCTAATCTACACTGGGGGCACCTACCTATCTAGCCAATACTGGGGGCACCTACCTATCTAACCTATACTGGGGGCAGCTACCGATCTAACCTATACTGGGGGCAGCTACCGATCTAACCTATACTGGGGGCAGCTACCTATCTAACCGATACTGGGGGCACCTACCTATCTAATCTATACTGGGGGCAGCTACCTATCTAACCTATACTGGGGGTAGCTACCTATCTAACCTATACTTGGGGCACCTACCTATCTAATCTATACTGGGGGCAGCTACCTATCTAACCTATACTGGGGGCACCTACCTATCTAACCTATACTGGGGGCACCTACCTATCTAATCTATACTGGGGGCAGCTACCTATCTATCCTATACTGGGGGTAGCTACCTAACTAATCTATACTGGGGGCAGCTACCTATCTAATCTATACTGGGGGCAGCTACCTATCTAATCTATACTGGGGGCAGTTACCTATCTAATCTATACTGGGGCAGCTACCTATCTAACCAATATTGCAGGTACCTACCTATCTAACCTATACACTGGGGGCAGCTACCTATCTAACCTGTACTGGGGGCACCTACCTATCTAACCTATAGCTGGGACAAGTATACTGGCTACCTATACTGTGGGCACTCATCTGGCTAACCTATACTGGGGGGGATCTGTAGCTGGACACTTACACTAAGGGGGGGGGATCTGCTGCTTAAATACACTATAAGGGGATCTGCGACTGCAAGACTAGTAGCCTAAGCCCATATACACTAAGGGGGGGATCTGGTCTTGTATATGTAGGCAGATCCCCCCTTTAGTGTATATAGGCTTAGGCTACTAGTCTTGCAGTCGCAGATTCCCTTTTAGTGTATTTAGGCAGCAGATCCCCCCGCCATCCCCCCCCCCATTAGTGTATGTGTGTGGTGCACTCACACGCGAAGAGGATGAATGTGGGGGGGGGGCACCAAAATCTGGTTACGCTCAGGGCGCTGTGAAACCTAAGGCCGGCCCTGATTAGCAAGGCTGTCTATGCAACACAAGTGTCAGTGGGACACACAGAAAAAAAAATTGATCACAAGAACAAGATTAGCTCTCAAAAGAGCTGTTGTGGGGTGCTAATTTAGCAATAAGAATCAGCAAGGAGCAAGCTAAGAAGCCTACAAGAGCCTAACTAATCTTTCCATACGAGAGTCTGCAGCAGCTGTCCCTTCTCTATTTACTGCAGGCACACGAGTGAGTAAAATGGCCGCTGATGCCTGCCTTTTATAAGGGGGGAATGGCTCCAGGAGGGAGTGTAGCCTGATTGGCTACGATGTGCCTGCTGACTGTGATGTAGAGGGTCAAAGTTGACCCTAATGGTGCATTATGGGGGCGAACCGAACTTCCCAAAAAATGTGCGGTTCTCCGCGATCGCGAACCCCTGGAAGTTCGCCGGGTACCGTTCGGGACATCTCTAAACACCATTAACTGGCATATTTACAGTATGTTTACCTGGATTTCAGCTTTAAAAATAACTACATTTTGAGCCCTAGAATTCCCCCCAGTTTTTGAAGTTTTGGGAAGTAGATGAGCAGGCTCATACATACCCATACAATATTATACACACCAATGCAAAGACCAGAGCACAGTCAGAAGAAGGTGGAGGATCCAAGATATGACTTCCAGGAGGTGTAGCAAACCTGTAGGGGTTAATGGAAGATTTATTTTACAAGTAGGTGGGATTTGCAAGCCAGATACCATAAGATTAGAAGTAAATCAAGTAAATAGTTGATTCTTCCTGGACGCTAGTTTGAACGTGTTTACTGCCTTGCACAACTAGGAGGAGGAATTAGATTGAATGTCAATCAGAATGAGGGCTGGTTCATACTCTGAGCAATTGCGCTCTTCTTGCTTGCAAAGCACTACAGCAATGTTGCCCTATGAGGGTGTTCTCACAGCAGCATCTAGATTTTTAGAAAATTGAAAACATGCTGCTTGTACCATTTTTGGAGCCATTTTTTTCTAAGGGAATTTGCAAAGATGCATATTCCTTCAAAAATTGCGCGGAAAACCATTTTGCTAAATTGCTAAGGGCTTAGCGATCACGTTTTATAGTGTGAACTAGGCTTTACACCACTTTGTTTTGTACTGCTCAGTGTAACTATATGGCTTTTAGCTGTGTACTATACCTGCCCTTGCTCCAAAAACAAATGGAAATAAGTTGAGAGGGCCTTAGTTATAAATAGATTTTAATTAGTCAATTTATTATAAATATGAATATAAAATATTGTCTGGGTATTATAAAAGTGTCTGGGTACCTTAAGCCTGCTAATGCAGCATTCATGTTTCTGTTTTATTTGAGCTGGTATGAATTACGTTCCATTTTAAGCTCATTCTTTTTTGTAGAGCCTATGTGACTAGTAATGTGAATAGGAGATTGCTGAAGAGTACATTAAGTGCTGGGAATACATGTGGATGATTCACAAATTTACTGCACAGCTTTGGGAACTACCAAGTTTTAGTGATGAGGGGCTAAATGAATGTAAATCTATCCACCACTGCTATATTCTGTGATTTCTATTACAGTAGGCATCTATTGCAAATATGTTGTGTTCACATTTTGCTTCCATTAATCATCTCAGCACAAACAAACAGGATTCCTGAAAACCCCTCAGGAAATTATAGAGCTGTGTTAAGCATGCTTTATAATACACATGTATATATAGATGAAATGCTGCATTATAAGAACCACAGCACTGTGTCTGCATTGCCATTATAGCTGTGACACATATTTCTGTCGCATAGAACAGTTTTTAAACAATATCATCATTAAATTCATCTACAGGGAATAAGTCACTACTATTCATTCTGAAATATTATTTTGAGGGAAAACATCCTACTATTAAGTAAATGATTCAGCAAGTGCCTTTTTATTATTCATAATATATTGTATATATATATCAAAAAAAATTTTTTTATTAAAAATACATTTTAGAAACCCATACATACATTTAAAAAAACAAAAACAAAACTAGCCACAATAATGGCAAAGTGCACAAAAAGAGAAATAAAAAAACATTTCTACTATTTGATACATTAAGCCATATTCACCAAACAAAATTCCATGCACACTGTAAATGTACTGGTAGTTACACAACTTACATAGTGCTCAAATAACAGACCTTTTTCCAATAGTCTGATCCAAATTTTGGTAAGGTAAAATTACCTCTCTGTTTATAAGATCAACTGCTTTATTAGACTATCATTTATGGACTGTGCACCTTCACCCCTGTTTTAAGACCCCTATAGGGAGCCAGTGAGATGCCTGTTTAGGTAACCAGGGAAATTTCCTTTAGGTAGCCAGAGAGCCCCACTTTAAAGAGGAACTTCAGCCTAAACAAACATACTGTCATTAAGTTACATTAGTTATGTTAATTAAAATAGATAGGTAATATAATTTCTTACCCACTCTGTTTTAAAAGAACAGGCAAATGTTTGATTTCATGAGGGCAGCTATCCTTTTGGATGAAAGGAGGTGACA
This sequence comes from Hyperolius riggenbachi, assembly GCF_040937935.1. NCBI lineage: Eukaryota > Metazoa > Chordata > Amphibia > Anura > Hyperoliidae > Hyperolius > Hyperolius riggenbachi. The sequence goes on from NC_090649.1 coordinate 225,062,662, forward strand.
GGGAGCATGAGACACAGTTCCAACTGTCCTGTGTGCTGATCACCCCTCCCAGTTGCTAGGCAATGAGAATAACAACATAGGAAATCCCATCATGCTTTGCACAGCATCAGGGAAAAAAAGCCCGGGCTGTTTTCTTTGATGGGTGGAGCTTAGTTAAAAATGCAGCTAAAATTATGCTTTTGTAAGAAAAACAAAGTTCTGATGCTGTGAAACTGTTAAAGAAACACCAAGCCTTTTCAGTTCTGCTGAGTAGATTTTTAGTCCGGAGGTTCACTTTAAGTAGCCATGGAGCCACTTCTTCCCCCCCACGTAGGGAACCAGTGAGACCCCCATTTAGGTAGCCAGGGAGACCCCTTTAGGTAGCCAGAGAGACCTCTTGTAGGAAGACAGTGACAACCCCATTTAGGTAGCCAGGGAGATCCTCTTTAGGTAGCCAGAGAGTCCACCATGTAGGGAGCCAGTGAGACCCGCTTTTAGGTAGCCAGAGAGCTGCCCCTTCTTCCTGTAGGGAGCCTGAAAGACCCCCTGTACGTAGCCATAGAGACCTCTTTAGGCAGCCAGAGACCCCCTTGTTAGGTAGCCTGGGGTGGGGGCACATGCATGGGGCACGGGGAGCAATACACTAACACATCTGCTTGCATCCACACATCCCACATTAGCTTCCAGGTTTTGCATCCCATCTAATGGTTGCAGTGCCACCTACTCCACAGGGCTGTTACCATTAGATGGTACTCAGGACCAAGAGGTAAATATGCGGTACCTGTGAATATGAGCAGATGAGTAAGTGTATCGCTCCCTCTGCATGCATCCCTCCCCACTGCCCTTCCCTGCCATTTCCAGGGCAATGTCCCATCTCATCCGACCGTAGAAACGGGCCTGATCTTAATCCTGTCTATGATAAAACTCTAACCCAAACCTTTCAGCAAACACTGTCCAAAAACAAAACAACTGAAGTTGGCTATGTAATATTTTTAATTAGTAATTGCACAATATTTCCTTGCAAGCTTTCAAAATGATAAACTTCTTCTTCAGGCATGATACAGAAATGGATCAGAACCATGCATGTAATTCTGCCCACACTGTGAGACAAAACACACCACCAATACAAATCTGGCAAATATCTTGTGAAAAAGTGGTAGCTGTCTCTATAGATCAAGTTTTCATTAACCTCTTGCCGACCGCGTCACGCCAGTAGGCGTGGCCGCGGCGGCAGCCCCAGGACCGCCTAACGCCAATTGGCGTAAAGTCCTGGGGCTCTGTTTTGCAGGAGATCACGCGCAGGCTGCGCGCGCATCTCCTGCTTGGGGGGCGGAGCTCCGCCCCGCCTTCAGCCGCTCGGGAGACCAGTAGACGGCGTGATCGCCGTCTATTTACTTTGTGCAGCGCTGCGATCAGCAGCAGCGCTGCACTGGGGACAGCCGTGTGACACGGCTGTCCCCCTGGGGGACAAGAGAGCGATCGGCTCTCATAGGCAGAAGCCTATGACAGCCGATCGCCGTAATTGGCCGGCTGTGGGGAGGGAGGGAGCGAGGGAGGGAAGGGGTTTAAAGGAAGAGGGTTTTTTTTTTTAAAAAAGGCAACAATAATATTTATTAAAACAAAAATAAACATGGGGGGAGCGATCAGACCCCACCAACAGAGAGCTCTGTTGGTGGGGAGAAAAGGGGGGGGGGAATCACTCGTGTGCTATTTTGTGCTGCCCTGCAGCTTGGCCTTAAAGCTGCAGTGGCCTTTTAAACTAAAAATTGCCTGGTCACTAGGGGGGTTTAGCCCTGCAGTCCTCAAGAGGTTAAACTAAGAAATTAGGTAGTTTTTAAAACCCTTCTTTAAAGATTTGATGTCTATTACTTTTTAATTCCAACTCGTATTGTTTATAGTGTAATACCAAACTTTTGTGAACCTGTTTTCATGATAGTATATATACAATTGTTGTACAATTCTTATAGGTTCAAATCCATTATCAACCCTACCTGTGTCTATTGAACTAAATCTACCATATACTAGTTAAATTGAATAAACATTGGGACAGAGCCAATCAACTTTTTCTCCTAAGTAGAGGTGTACCGAACGGTTCGCCGGCGAACGGTTCCAGGCGAACATTGGGGGTTCGCGTTCGCTTGCGCCAGGCGAACTTTTCCGGAAGTTCGATTCGCCCCATAATGCACTATGAGGGTCAACTTTGACCCTCTGCATCACAGTCAGCAGGCACATTGTAGCCATTCAGGCTACAGTAAGCCCTGGAGCCCCACCCCCCCTTTTATAAGGCAGCCTCCGGCGGCCATTACAGTCACTCGTGTGCCTGCTAGAGAGAGGAAAGGGACAGCTGCTGCAGACTTTTTCTCTTAGGGACAGATTAGTTAGGTTCTAGGCTGCTTTGCTTGTTCCTGACTGATTAATATTGCTTTTAACCAGCCGGGCGGTATGGACGAGCTCAGCTCGTCCATCACCACCGGAGGCTGCCGCTCAGGCCCTGCTGGGCCGATTTTCATCAAATAAAGAGCAGCACACGCAGCCAGCACTTTGCCAGCCGCGTGTGCTGCCCGATCGCCGCCGCTCTGCGGCGATCCGCCGCGAGCAGCGGCGAAAGAGGGTCCCCCCAGCCGCCTGAGCCCAGCGTAGCCGGAACAAAAAGTTCCGGCCAGCGCTAAGGGCTGGATCGGAGGCGGCTGACGTCAGGATGTTGGCTGACGTCCATGACGTCACTCCGCTCGTCGCTATGGCGACGATGTAAGCAAAACAAGGAAGGCCGCTCATTGCGGCCTTCCTTGTTTATTCTGGGCGCCGGAGGCGATCGGAAGAACGCCTCCGGAGGGCCTCCGGAGCGCCCTCAACTTTCAGTTGGCTGCATGAAATAGTTTTTTTTTTATTTAAAAAAAAACCTCCCGCAGCCGCCCTGGCGATCTTAATAGAACGCCAGGGTGGTTAAAGCACCCAGCAACAGCTCTTTTCAGAGCTCAACCTGTACATTTTTTTTTTCTGACACTTTTGTTGCATGCACAGCCTTGCTAATTGATAGTGTGTGTGCCACTGCCAGCAGCCCAGCACATTCAGTGACTGACTGCCTGTGTGTGTGACAGGGAGCTGCACATTGTACTACCCAGTACTGCATATACCCCAGTACCTGTTGTGTTTACTTAACCCACCTCATCACTGCATATACCTAGCTTTGTGTTGAGTGAAGCCAGCTCACTGCATCTAACTACCCAGTACCTGTTGTGTTTACTTAACCCACATCATCACTGCATATACCTAGCGTTGTGTTGAGTGAACCCAGCTCACTGCATCTAACTACCTGTTGTGTTGAGTGTGAACCCACCTGACCACCTCACTGCATCTAACTACCTGTTGTGTTGAGTGAGAACCCACCTCACTGCATCTTAAGTACCTTTACTGTTGAGTGAACCCAGCTCACTGCATCTAACTACCTGTTGTGTTGAGTGTGAACCCACCTGGCCACCTCACTGCATCTAACTACCTGTTGTGTTGAGTGAGAACCCACCTCACTGCATCTTAAGTACCTTTACTGTTGAGTGAACCCAGCTCACTGCATCTAACTACCTGTTGTGTTGAGTGTGAACCCACCTGGCCACCTCACTGCATCTAACTACCTGTTGTGTTGAGTGAGAACCCACCTCACTGCATTTTAAGTACCTTTACTGTTGAGTGAACCCAGCTCACTGCATCTAACTACCTGTTGTGTTGAGTGTGAACCCACCTGGCCACCTCACTGCATCTAACTACCTGTTGTGTTGAGTGAGAACCCACCTCACTGCATATAGCTAGCATACCCCCGAGATATACAAAATGGACAAACCAGGTAGAGGAAGAGGTAGAAGCAGACCCAGAGGAAGGCCACCAGGCACCGGCAGTTCTGTGGCTGTGCGAGGTGGTGTTGCTGTGATTTCATGCGGACCTGCCCCAAAATACAGTGCTCAGAAGAAGGCACGTGCCATCACTTCCCAAAATCGTGAGGAGGTGATTGAGTATTTAACACAGAACACCTCATCTCCCGCAGCCACCAGCGCTACAACAAGCACCACATCCGCTGCATTTGACACTTCGCAGGAGTTATTCGGTGGTGGTGGTGAAATCACTGATTCCCAGCCACTACTGCAACAACAACAAGAAGGCGCAGGTACACCACCTCATACGTCTGAGTTAGGTGGTGATAGTATGGACGTAACGTGTGTGGATGGGGATGATGGTGGACCACCTGAAGTTGGTGTACTTGAGGAGGTGTCTGAGGAAAGCGCAGCTGGCCAGGAGGATTATGATGACGATTATACGGATACCACATATGTTCCCGGTAGAGGAGATGACCAGGGGGACAGTTCAGAGGAGGAGTCAGAGAGGAGTAGGAGGAGACGACTCCATGATAGAAGCAGAGGGAGCTCGTCCTCAGAAACAGCTGGGGGCAGTGTCCGGTGCCATGTATCGCCAGCTATGGCCAGGGAGCACACATGCCCTTCAACGTCAGCTGCTGCTGATGCCACCGTAGCGCCATCACCCCAGGGGGGCTCAGCGGTTTGGAAATTTTTTCACGTGTGTGTCTCAGATCGGAGCAAAGCCATCTGTTGTCTCTGCCAGCAAAAATTGAGCCGTGGAAAGGCCAACTCTCACGTAGGGACAAGTGCCTTACGAAAGCACCTGGAGAGAAGGCACAAACAGCTATGGCAAGAACACCTGAGTAAAAGCAGCACTCCTCAAAAGACAAGCCAAACTCCTTCTCCTCTTCCTCCTTCAGGTGCATCGTCTTCATCCACTTTCTCCCTTGCACCTTCACAGCCACACTCCTCCACACCGCCTCTTCCCTTGAGCGGTCCTTCTCCTCTGCCCACAGCAGTACCCAGCTGTCCGTGAAGGAAGTATTTGAGCGGAAGAAGCAAATGTCTGCCAGTCACCCTCTTGCCTGGCGTCTGACAGCTGGCGTGGCGGAACTATTAGCTCGCCAGCTATTACCATACAAGCTGGTGGAGTCGGAGGCTTTCCATAAGTTTGTGGCCATTGGTACACCGCAGTGGAAGATACCAGGCCGCAATTATTTTTCTCAAAAGGCCATACCCAAACTGTACCGTGCAGTTGAGAGGCAAGTGGTGTCATCTCTGGCACACAGCGTTGGGTCAAGGGTCCACCTGACCACGGATGCCTGGTATGCCAAGCACGGGCAGGGCTACTACATTACATACACAGCCCATTGGGTCAACCTGGTGACCGATGGCAGCAAGCAGGGAGTACGTGGCTGCGCAGAGGACCGACTTGTCACACCTCCACGGCTTGCAGGCAGGCCTCCAGCCACCTCCTCTCCACCTGCTATCACCTCTTCGCTGTCGTCATCCTCCTCCTCCACCTCCTTGGCTGGTGCCGCCATCTCCTCCCCAGCTACACAGCCCCAGCACCCCAGGGCCTATGCTGCATGCCAGGTACGACGGTGTCATGCAGTGTTAGACATGTCTTGCCTGAAAGCGGAGAGTCACACTGGAGCAGCTCTCCTGGCTGCTCTTAACAAACAGGTGGAGTAATGGCTGACCCCGCACAAGCTTGAGATCGGCAACGTGGTGTGTGACAACGGCAGCAATCTCATTGCTGCGTTGAATTTGGGAAAGCTGACACACATACCCTGCATGGCACATGTGCTTAATCTGGTCGTGCAAAGATTTGTGTCCAAGTACCCAGGCTTAGAGGACGTCCTGAAGCAGGCCAGGAAGTTGTGTGGGCATTTCAGGCGCTCTTACAAGGCCATGGCACGCTTTGCAGAGATTCAGCGTAGAAACAACTTGCCGGTTAGACGCCTGATTTGCGATAGCCCGACTCGCTGGAATTCCACCCTGCTGATGTTCTCTCGCCTGCTAGACCAGGAGAAAGCCGTCACCCAGTACCTGTATCATTACAGTACAAGGACACAATCTGGGAGGATGGGGATGTTGTGGCCCAACAACTGGACACTGATGCGAAATGCATGCAGGGTCATGGAGCCCTTTGAGGAGGTGACCAATCTGGTAAGTCGCGATGAGGGCACCATCAGCGACTTGATCCCCTACGCCTACTTCTTGGAGCGTGCCATGCGTAGAGTGGTGGATACAGCTGTGGAGGAGCGTGAACAAGAAGAGTTAGGGCAGCAGGATTCATTGGAGCCATTTACACACGTACCCGATGTTTCCACAACACCGGCGGCAGCACAGAGGGGGAGGAGGAGGAAGAAGAGGAGTCGTGTGGGGAAGGAGAGGAGTCAGACTCTGATGATGGTGATGATGAGGAAGGTGTTTCTGTGGAGGAGGAAGAGGCGGCGGAAGGAGAACAACCGCGGCAGCCATCACAGGGGGCTTCTGCTGCTCCACGTTCCCGTGGTATTGTTCGTGGCTGGGGGGAGGAAGAGGAGTTGCGTCCCGTCACTGAGGAAGAGCAAGAGGAGATGGAGAGTACCTCTGCATCCAGCTTTGTGCAGATGTCCTCTTTCATGTTGTCCAGCCTGTTGAGGGACCCCCGTATCAAAGGCACAAACAGCTATGGCAAGAACACCTGAGGAAAAGAAGCACCCCTCAAAAGACAAGCAGCGGAGAACAACCGTGGCAGCCGTCACAGGGGGCTTCTGCTGCTCCACGTTCCCATGGTATTGTTCGTGGCTGGGGGGAGGAAGAATGGATACACTTTTAAACAATTTAAAAATACAACCATCTAAACTTTCAAACAATTTAAAAATACAACCATCTAAACTGTCAAACAATTTAAAAATACAACCATCTAAACTTTCAAACAATTTAAAAATACAACCATCTATCATTTTCAAAAAATTTAAAAAAAGGGCAAAAAAACTTGCCCTCCGTAAAACATTCTTGGCAAATGCTTTCGACTTGGTTTGTCTTCCGCTGGCTCAAGGGTCCATCTGACCACAGATGCCTGGTCTGCAAAGCACGGTCAGGGCAGCTACAGCATGGGTCTCAGCAGGCTCCCACTTCGGGCCGCAATCCAACCTTCATTCCCCGCGGTGACAATGGCAGACTTGCCCTCCATAACGGATTCCCGTTAAAGGATTTAAAGTTAATTAATTTCAAATACACAGCAGGGCCTCGAAAGTCCGCCTCCTGTATTGTTATTTTTGGTCACTACCTCGGGGCGGGCGTGCATGCCTACCTGCTGCCCTCCTTGGATGTGTAGTGGTAGCTGTTTCTCAGGCTCCACACCGGATTCCATCCCTCATTCCCCGGCCATTACCCGGGGTCACAAATGACAGACTTGCCCGCCTCCATATGATTCTCGTGAAAGGAATGTGGTGTCATCTTTGCCCGCCATAACTGGTTCTCGTTAAAGGATTTAAAGTACATTCATTTCAAATACACAGCAGGGCCTCGAAAGTCCGCCTCCTGTATTGTTATTTTTGGTCACTACCTCGGGGCGGGCGTGCATGCCTACCTGCTGCCCTCCTTGGATGTGTAGTGGTAGCCGTTTCTCAGGCTCCACACCGGATTCCATCCCTCATTCCCCGGCCATTACCCGGGGTCACAAATGACAGACTTGCCCGCCTCCATATGATTCTCGTGAAAGGAATGTGGTGTCATCTTTGCCCGCCATAACTGGTTCTCGTTAAAGGATTTAAAGTACATTCATTTCAAATACACAGCAGGGCCTCGAAAGTCCTCCTCCTGTATTGTTATTTTTGGTCACTACCTCGGGGCGGGCGGGCGTGCATGCCTGCCCGCTGCCCTCCTTGGATGTGTAGTGGTAGCCGTTGCTCAGGCTCCACACCGGATTCAAACCTCTCATTCCCCGGCCATTACCCGGGGTCACAATGGCAGACTTGCCCGCCTCCACAGGATTCTCATTGTAGCGGTACTGAACAAGTACACAGCAAGTAGAAAATGTAAATTAAAAACAAAACGTAAGCTTTTTAACAATGCCATGGAAAGTTGAGAAGGAAGTCACACATTACCTGACATCACTGAGTGAGGAAGAGCAATCACGCCATGTTGCGCAGTAGTCCAGCATGGCCGTCACTACACAAACAGCTGTTTGCGGTGCGTTACACAGTGAGTTTGGTGTGTCAGTGTGAAGCAGTACTCTAATTACACTCCCTGTTTGATGTATATGTTACGGCCAGAACCCGAAGTTTGGCCAGAACTAGAAGTGGCCGGCCACTTCGGGTTCTGGCCGGCCAATGCGCGAACTGGCCGCTGCGCTGCGGCCAATGTGAGAAATGAAACAATTCCTGTAAGGTTTAAATGTGATGTTGTGGCCGCAGCGCAGCAGGGCAAAATGTATCACACATCTTTACTTTATTCAATGGCATTAAGCCGCCCGGCTTTTTCCTCTGCCTCTCTCTCCTCCCCCCCCCCCCCCCCGCCTCTCTCTCCCCTTCTCTTATGGGCACAGCCGGGCGGGGACACTCGTGTCCAGGAGAGTCGTTCCTCGCGGCAGGAGAGCAGAGCGGGGAGGCTGCAGACATTGCTTCTGCCAGCACCCGCTCTGCAAGAACGGCAGGATTCCCCTGCCGCGACGAACGACTCCGGAGGGACACGCGTGTCCCCGCCCGGCTGTGCCCATAAAGAGAAGGAGAGAGAGAGGCGGGGGGGGGGGGGGGAGGAGAGAGAGGCAGAGGAAAAAGCCGGGCGGCTTAATGCCATTGAATAAAGTAAAGATGTGTGATACATTTTGCCCCGCTGCGCTGCGGCCACAACATCACATTAAACCTTACAGGAATTGTTTCATTTCTCACATTGGCCGCAGCGCAGCGGCCAGTTCGCGCATTGGCCGGCCAGAACCCGAAGTGGCCGGCCACTTCTAGTTCTGGCCAAACTTCGGGTTCTGGCCGTAACATATACACATGCAAGATGTTTGAAAGCACGTTAGGCCTGCAATTTAGCATTCAATGTGATTTCTGCCCTTAAAACGCTGCTTTGCGTCACATCCAGATTTTTCACCGGGACTTTTGGCGTTTATCCCACTCCGCCATGCCCCCCTCCAGGTGTTAGACCCCTTGAAACATCTTTTCCATCACTTTTGTGGCCAGCATAATTTTTTCTATTTTTCAAAGTTCGCCTCCCCATTGAAGTCTATTGCGGTTCGCGAATTTTTCCGCAAACCAAACCTTCTGCGGAAGTTCGCGAACCCGGTTCGCGAACCGAAAATCGGAGGTTCGCGACATCTCTACTCCTAAGTTTTCTCCCAGGAGATAATTTTTAATCTTCTGTTTAAAATAACTTTTCAAAACTCCTCAGTTAAAAAAAAGTACTAACAAGTAGGTAAAGAAGTACTGTCAAAATGATTTATGAGTATTTTCTTGCTTGCTTATGGCTTAAAAGGCATTTAATATATAATGTGAAAATATCACCTAGGAGGAAACTCAGGAGAAAAAAATAACTGTTAACTACCAGAACAACTTGATCAGTCTATCTTTAAAACTCTTTTTAAAAAGGAACATTGATTCCTAGCATGACTTACAATGTCTTCTTTCCTCTGTTTAGAATTTTATAGCAAGCAGGATATTACTTCCAAATAAGCCCATTATCAAATTTTGTTTGCAGAACCATACCCTCCATTTTTCATGTTTCACCATTATCAATTCTGTCAGTGGTGTGATTTATTAGTATATTGGGTGACTTCCAAGACTTGGCAATAACCACTTAGCAGCAGGTAAGGTTGATTAATTTTTATATTCTTTCTCATTTTATAAAAGATGCATAGATCGGAACTACGGATATTTTAATCACTTCAGAGAAGGATAGAAAGTATCTCCAGCTAATATAAGAAAATGATGTCAACTAAATACAAGTGGTTACCATCTTAATAAAAAGCTCTTTATTCCATGTTAATGCCAATTAGGTCAAAATACTGATGAATATTCTAAAATCTTTAAAATGTCTCTTACATTATATGACAGATTCCAGGAACTTCTTCTATAGTTCAGAGAAAATGGAAGCCTTTACAGTGCCCGATGCAATCTAGAGGTCAAGGACAACAGACAGGCAAACCAAGAATGAATGCAGTGGCTGCTGAAATTAAGCAGATTCGGGCTCGGAGGAAAACTGCACGAATGTTAATGGTTGTCCTTCTGGTGTTTGCCATTTGCTACTTACCAATCAGCATCCTGAATATTCTGAAAAGGTAACGTTTATTTGTAATTCCATGTGATACCAGACTTGCTGCTAGGGATGAATGCAAATTTACACCAAGGTCATTGTGCATCAAAATGAACTTACACCTCACTTGATATTTTTGAGAAAACATAATGGAATTTTTGCAAGATGCACATTTTTACAAGAAGAAGAACTTTCTAACTTTCTTGAAAATATGTTCCTTCATGCCCATTGATTTCAATATATCTGGAAAAAATTGTGGAGCTTGACATGCATGCTCTTAGGTATTTATGCATATACTTATTCGTGCGAAAACGTGTTTCCCATTCTCAAAAATGTCAATGTTGGTGGTAAAAATGTGTTTTCATATTCAAGCCCATAAATATTTGCACATATACACATCTGTGGAAATGTGTTTTATACACTGTAGAGCATTTGGTGAAAAATGCTCATATATTTTCCATGAATATTCTCAGTAGTGCGGACATGTGGCAAAAATGGCTATCACTACTGCAATTTTCATATCGTCATATCGTCCAGCATCACACCAGCAGATTCAGTTTTAAAAGTAATGCTTCCAATTTCTGGGCGAATTTTTATTCATTTGGTACATTAAACTAATTTACTTGAGCATTAGGTAGGTGGTGGCTTTATGTAAATTGCTGAACAATTTCAATTCCCTTTTCTGAGTTGTCTTCAGCAAAACACATCACTTATTATCTCAGTGCATCACTATTTATTTATGTTTTGCATTTTTTAAACCTTCATTAATATATATTATTTTAAATGTAATTACCTCCGCTTGCCGTCCAGGTATATCTTCCAATCGCTGTCTGATGCTATGTACTGCCCATCACAAACTAACAAAGCTCATTACTGCAATATTTGTAAACAGAAGTGGAAAATAGTAATTTACATGAGTTGGGCTATGTGTGCATCCCACGCTATGTTACTTTGTGTAAATACAGCTAAAATGATCATGCACGGTTTTCATACAAAAACTTCCTAAACTACAAAGATAGGAGATGCAACTCTCATCTAACAAAGACTCTATTTGGGCTACTTTATGAATGGTGCTTTTCTCTTTTGAGTAGGGATGATGAATGGTATGCAAATACTTCAGAGTTTATGCAAATTAATTATTATTATTATTTAGTATTTATATAGCGCCAACATATTACGCAGCGCTGTACAGTGTATATATATATCTTGTCACTAACGGACAGTTAGTGACAAGATATATATATACACTGTACAGCGCTCAAAGGAGCTCACAATCTTATCCCTACTATTGCCATATGTCTATATATTATGTAATGTAAGTACTGTAGTCTAGGGCCAATTTTTTTTTAGGGGGAGCCAATTAACTTATCCGTATGTTTTTGGAATGTGGGAGGAAACCGGAGTTCCCGGAGGAAACCCACGCAGACATGGAGAGAACATACAAACTCTTTGCAGATAGTGCCCTGGCTGGGATTCGAACCAGGGACCCAGCGCTGCAAGGCGAGAGAGCTAACCACTGCACCACCGTACTTTTTTGTGTGCAAATATATGCAGCTTGAAAATGGACTACTCAATTTAAACCTGGATGGGACTTGATTGGTCCAATTTCAAACTGCCTATATTTGCATGTTTGAAACTTGAAACTTGCGTATTTGCATGTCATTGATCATCCCTACTCAAGAGCTGGAGTGCAGGATATAGGTACTGCATACACCTGTTGAGGTGTTTGATGCTGTTTAACCCACATTGCACCAAGGATTTGTATCTGGAAGTTTTACTACAGGGAGTGCAGAATTATTAGGCAAGTTGTATTTTTGAGGAATAATTTTATTATTAAACAACAACCATGTTCTCAATGAACCCAAAAAACTCATTAATATCAAAGCTGAATATTTTTGAAAGTAGTTTTTAGTTTGTTTTTAGTTTTAGCTATTTTAGGGGGATATCTGTGTGTGCAGGTGACTATAACTGTGCATAATTATTAGGCAACTTAACAAAAAACAAATATATACCCATTTCAATTATTTATTTTTACCAGTGAAACCAATATAACATCTCAACATTCACAAATATACATTTCTGACATTCAAAAACAAAACAAAAACAAATCAGTGACCAATATAGCCACCTTTCTTTGCAATGACACTCAAAAGCCTGCCATCCATGGATTCTGTCAGTGTTTTGATCTGTTCACCATCAACATTGCGTGCAGCAGCAACCACAGCCTCCCAGACACTGTTCAGAGAGGTGTACTGTTTTCCCTCCTTGTAAATCTCACATTTTATGATGGACCACAGGTTCTCAATGGGGTTCAGATCTGGTGAACAAGGAGGCCATGTCATTAGTTTTTCTTCTTTTATACCCTTTCTTGCCAGCCACGCTGTGGAGTACTTGGACGCGTGTGATGGAGCATTGTCCTGCATGAAAATCATGTTTTTCTTGAGGGATGCAGACTTCTTCCTGTACCACTGCTTGAAGAAGGTGTCTTCCAGAAACTGGCAATAGGACTGGGAGTTGAGCTTAACTCCATCCTCAACCCAAAAAGGCCCCACAAGCTCATCTTTGATGATACCAGCCCAAACCAGTACTCCACCTCCACCTTGCTGGCGTCTGAGTCGGACTGGAGCTCTCTGCCCTTTACCAATCCAGCCACGGGCCCATCCATCTGGCCCATCAAGACTCACTCTCATTTCATCAGTCCATAAAACCTTAGAAAAATCAGTCTTGAGATATTTCTTGGCCCAGTCTTGACGTTTCAGCTTGTGTGTCTTGTTCAGTGGTGGTCGTCTTTCAGCCTTTTTTACCTTGGCCATGTCTCTGAGTATTGCACACCTTGTGCTTTTGGATACTCCAGTGATGTTGCAGCTCTGAAATATGGCCAAACTGGTGGCAAGTGGCATCTTGGCAGCTGCACGCTTGACTTTTCTCAGTTCATGGGCAGTTATTTTGCGCCTTGGTTTTTCCACACGCTTCTTGCGACCCTGTTGACTATTTTGAATGAAACGCTTGATTGTTCGATGATCACGCTTCAGAAGCTTTGCAATTTTAAGAGTGCTGCATCCCTCTGCAAGATATCTCACTATTTTTTACTTTTCTGAGCCTGTCAAGTCCTTCTTTTGACCCATTTTGCCAAAGGAAAGGAAGTTGCCTAATAATTATGCACACCTGATATAGGGTGTTGATGTCATTAGACCACACCCCTTCTCATTACAGAGATGCACATCACCTAATATGCTTAATTGGTTTCGAGCCTATACAGCTTGGAGTAAGACAACATGCATAGAGAGGATGATGTGGTCAAAATACTCATTTGCCTAATAATTCTGCACTCCCTGTATTGTGTGTGGAGTGGAGTCTTTTCGCCTCCTAAAATGCATTATGTTTGGAGCCAGACAGTATGGAAGAGTTGTAAGCAAGGCTTGTAATGCTCTTGTCACTTTTTTGCACTTGGTGCATGCATTTGGAATTATCAACGGTTTATCAGGGTATGCAGTATGTGCTTTGTCCTGCTCAGCCCTAGAAGAGGAACCACTGCATTACCTCACATCACTAGAGGAGCCTAAAGTTCACCTAGTAATCTGCTTATGCGGCCACTGTGTGGAAATGGACAATTTGGGCATGAGCAGCACCAGGGAAATTTGGGCACACCTTAGATGCCAGCTACAGCTAGAAATTTTGGCACAGGGGGTGCCCGAAAAATAGTGGTGGCAAAGTTCCACTACATTGTAGTGGAATTCTGCAGGAGAAAAATAGAAGTTACAGAGTAGCCTGTAGCAGAACTCGGAAATTTGGTGGGTATGCCGGGAACAGTAGTTCACTGGAGTTTGGCTGCACTGTAACTGGACTCCAGTGCAAAATAGCAGCAAATTTGTGGTGGTTAGTGTTAAGAGTAGGTGGGGGTGGTTATTAGATAGGGTTGGGTTCTTGTTAGGCATAGATAGGGGAGGGTTCATGAACAAGACAACTAATTTCGATGCAGAACTGCACTGATGATTTGGGCGCTGCCATAGGCCATAATATAAATTACAGCTAAAGAGGCACTCAGTGACTAATTTAAACGCTGGCAATCTTAGAAAAACTGTGCCTGAATTACAACAACCCCCTTCCCCCCCATCCCCCGAGGATTAATGCCACCCAGGACATTCAACAGGCACAGGGTAAACAATCTTTCGGCTTCAACCTGTGCCAAAATTTGCATGTGGACATTTTCAATGAACACTTCGGGCTTGATTCACAAAAGCGTGATAACTCAGTTATCATGCCTAAAAGCTTTGCATGTGCAAACTAGGGTACTAAGTAGTTTGCACTACAAAGCTGATGCTGTTCGTGTGCTATTTTAGCACGCGTACGGTATTACACAGTGTGCTCAAACGGCGCTGCGTGCTACGCTCCGTTCGCGTGCAAAATCAGCCGCTTCACATGCAAAGTATGCTTATCACACTACTTAGCAAATGAAGTGGCTGATTTTGCATGCGAAGCGCTGCGCACAAAACCTTACTAAACTTTATGCGCGCAAACTCTTACGTGCATATTAGCGAGTGAAGAGGTGGTTTGCACGTGCTAAGGGGCTTTTCACTGGCGTGCTAACACTTAGCACGCTTTTGTGAATCAAGCCCTTCATGTGAGAGTTGGGGTACAGTGGGCATTGTAGAATATTGTTAAAATTACCAATAAACTTTAAATTAGGTGTATATACATTAAAACACTGAAATTCTCTGCATGAGGAAAAACCACAGTGATTGTTTAATCACAAGAACGACTCAATCACAAGAATGGCTAAATACCTTTTAACATTTAAGACATTTTTGTTCAACCAGTATTTCAGCTTTGTATTTACTCAGCTGTTTGCTTTAAAGGGACTCAGAGATCAAAATAAAAACAAAATCGGTACTTACTTGTGGCTTTCTGCAGCCCAGTGTAGGTCGGGAGGTCCCACAGCGTCCATCTGGCTCTTCTCCCAGGGCCTGGCCAGAAATGGCTCCCCGGCGGCTCCCGGCAACACTGGGCCCGAGTGTCGGGCTCCTTCTTCCTGAAACGTCATCACCACGCCGGCCGCCTTGCGTCATCACGGTGGCCGGCGTGACAGTACAGCGCATGTGCGATTATACTGTGCATGCGCGATATGATCGCGCATGCGCCGTTCTGTCACGCCGGCCACCGTGATGACGCGAGGCGGTCGGCGTGGTGATGACAGACGTGACGTTTCAGGAAGAAGGAGTCCGACACCCGGGCCCAGTGTTGCCGGGAGCCGCCGGGGAGCCATTTCTGGCCATGCCCTGGGAGAAGAGCCAGATGGATGCTCTGGGACCTCCCAACCTACACTGGGCTGCAGAAAGCCCCAGGTGAGTACCGATTTCGTTTTTATCTTGAGCTCAGAGTCCCTTTAAGTTCAGCTATAAACAATGTTAGTATGTATTAATTTGCCATAACTATTTTTTACCATCTTGCTTCTACAGAGTTTTTGGAATGTTTGACCACACAAATGACAGAGAGACAGTATATGCTTGGTTTACATTCTCTCATTGGCTGGTGTATGCAAACAGTGCTGCCAATCCAATAATTTATAACTTTCTAAGTGGTAAGACTTTTTTTCCTTTCATACTATGCTGGAATATAAATACTTTACAAATGAAAAATAAATATGATGAATGATGAAATGATAATGGATGATGAAGGTGTAGAATAAGATTATGTAAAAAGGAAAACAGATGTTCAAAAAGTTCTGCAAAGCACAGAAAACCCTCTAATTTGTTAGAACCCTCAAAATTGGTAAATGTGTTGGTAAAAATATAAAGTGCATGGTAACCAATGCTCGGAGCCTTGCAAATAAAATAGACGAACTAGAGTTCATTCTGAATGACAAAGGCTATGACATTGTGGGAATAACCGAGACATGGATGGATGAAAGCCATGACTGGATAGCTAATTTAAAAGGATACAATGTGTTTAGGAGGGATAGAACAGGGAAAAAAGGTGGAGGGGTTTGTCTCTTTGTTAAGAATTCTTTTACAGCTGTCCTCAACGATGAGATGGAGGAAGATTGCGAAGATGTGGAGTCCGTTTGGGTAAATATTCATGGTGGAAATAAAAGTTGCCACTTGCTTATTGGGGTATGCTACAGACCACCTCTTATTAATGAAGCTGCAGAACTGCGATTACTACAGCAGATTGAAAAAGCTGCAAGTAAAAACGAGGTCATAATTATGGGCGACTTCAACTTTCCAGACATTGACTGGGGTATTGAGGCTACCCATTCTGGTAAAAGCAGCAGATTTCTGGCAGCACTACAGGACAATTACTTGACTCAAATGGTAACGGAACCAACTAGGGGGAATGCGTTACTGGATCTGATCATTTCTAATAGACCAGATAATGTATCAAATGTGCAGGTTCAAGAACATTTGGGAAATAGTGATCACAACATGATAACGTTTGATCTGGTGACTGATAGGCCACGGGGCAGCGGGACCACTAAAACTATGAATTTTAGAAAAGCAAAGTTCAATCAAATTAGGCAGGCACTAAGTTTGGTGAACTGGGATAATGTACTACAAGGGGACGACACTGAAGGGAAATGGCAAGCTTTTAAACGTATTCTCAATCAATATTGTAGTATGTATATCCCATATGGAAACAAAATGTCTAGGAATAAAAAAAGGCCTCTATGGATGAATAGAAAGGTTAGGGATAAAATGAAGAGGAAAAAGAATGCCTATAAGGTCCTAAAACAGGAGGGGACTGAGGCTGCACTAAGCAATTATAAGGAGTGCAATAAAAATTGTAAAAAAGAAATTAGGCTGGCAAAGATCGAAGCTGAAAATCAAATCGCTAGGGATATCAAATCTAACCCAAAAAAGTTTTACAAGTACATCAACTCTAAAAAAAGAAAGGTTGACTGTATAGGAATCCTAAAGGATGAGGGTGGGAACTCAATGGTGGACGACCAAGGTAAGGCAGAGTTATTAAATGCTTTCTTTGCTTCTGTCTTCACAAAGGAAACAGCACTGTTGCAAATTACAGAGGCAGAAGAGTCTCAATCTTCTAACTGTAATATTAAATACTTAACGCAGGAAGAAGTAAAGGCAAGACTAAATAAATTAAAAATAGACAAGGCACCTGGCCCGGATGGCATGCATCCTCGGGTCCTAAGAGAATTAAGTTCAGTTATAGCTAAGCCCCTTTATCTTATCTTTTGTGACTCTCTTGCAACTAGCAGAGTCCCAGTGGATTGGCGTACAGCCCACGTTTTCCCATTATTTAAGAAGGGCAAAAAATCTGATCCAGGAAATTATAGACCTGTAAGCTTAACATCAGTTGTATGCAAACTATTTGAGGGGTTACTAAGAGATACTATACATGACTTCATAGTAGAAAATAATCTTATTTCTCAGCATCAACATGGGTTTACTAAAGACAGGTCCTGTTTGACTAACATGCTCAGCTTTTATGAGGTAGTGAATGCTAATATGGATATTGGGAATGCTGTAGATGTGATATACTTGGACTTTGCAAAGGCCTTCGACACTGTTCCCCACAGAAGTCTGGTGCAAAAGTTGAGGATGCAAGGACTGGGGAAGAGTTTGTGTGCATGGATAGGGAACTGGCTAATGGACAGAAAACAAAGAGTTGTGGTCAATGGATCGTACTCAAAATGGGAGACTGTTAGCAGTGGGGTCCCACAGGGGTCTGTACTGGGTCCAGTGCTCTTCAATTTATTTATTAATGACCTAGTAGATGCAGTAGTGAGCAATGTTGCTATTTTTGCAGATGATACAAAATTGTGCAGAATCATCAACTCTCAGGAAGATAGTGTCATATTGCAACAGGATCTGGATAGGATGGCTATATGGGCACATACATGGCAGATGAAATTCAATGTTGACAAATGTAAAGTCATGCATTTTGGTCGTACCAATGGTCTAGCACCATACAAAATAAATGGGATACAGTTGGGGACATCAAACTTGGAGAAGGACTTAGGAGTACTCATCGACAACAAGTTAAATAATCGTACTCAATGCCAAGCCGCTGCAGCTAAAGCTAACAAAATGTCGGGATGCATTAAAAGGGAAATAAAAACTCGAGATGCTAGCATAATATTGCCCCTGTTTAACTCTCTAGTAAGGCCACATCTGGAATATGGAATTCAGTTCTGGGCACCACATTACAAAAAAGATATTGCAGTTTTAGAGCAGGTGCAGAGACGAGCTACAAAATTGATACGTGGGATGGAAGGTCTCGCTTACCAAGAAAGGTTAGATAAACTGGGTTTATTTAGTCTAGAGAAAAGACGCCTTAGAGGAGATCTAATTAACATGTATAAATACATTAGAGGGCAGTATAATAGCTTGGCGGATGAGCTTTTTGTCCCTAGACCTTCTCAAAGGACTAGAGGACATGAGCTGCGCATGGAGGAAAAACGTTTTAGCCATTTATTTAGGAAAGGGTTCTTTACAGTAAGAGTGGTTAAGATGTGGAATGCATTGCCACAGGAAGTCGTTATGGCAAACTCTATACCTGCATTTAAAGGGGGCTTAGATGCTTTCCTTGCGTTGAAAGACATCCATGGCTACAATTACTAGGTTATGCCTAATGATGTTGATCCAGGGATTTTATCTGATTGCCATCTGGAGTCAGGAAGGAATTTTTCCCATTTGGGGCTAATTGGACCATGCCTGGTGGGGTTTTTTTCGCCTTCCTCTGGATCAACAGGGGTATGTGGGGGACGGTCTGGAGTTGTACTTTGTACTGGTTGAACTACAAAAATCATCCAACTCTGACTCCAACCCCTCAGTTTAGGAAACCACCGACTCCAACTCCAACCGACTCCAACCTCTCAGTTTAGGAAACCACGACTTTAACTCCGACTCCAGGTACCCAAAATGGCTTTGACTCCTCGACTCAGACTCCTTAGTCTAATTCTTACTGGGGTTGTGGATTTAGTACAAAAATCACCTGACTCCCGACTACTCAGTTTATGAAACCACCTACTTCGACTCCAACTCCGACTCCAGGTACCCAAAATTGCTCCGACTGTGACTCCAACTCCGACTCCACAGCCCTGCTAGTTACATAACATATAACATTGGTGTAATTCTTTGTATGATATTGAGATAGTGATTTACAGGACTGAATTTAATTTCAAGGGGGGAATAGCAAACCAGTTGAGCTGTGTGGGGTAGTATTTTATACCATTCTTTAGATTTTGTTTTCAGTTACATATCACATCAGATAAGATCATGTGGCTTATTCTGAAAATGTTTACTTTAACAAACCTTTTTCAAAAGCAAAATATATATCAGGACAAGAGGTTCCCCACAGCCTCTTTGTTGCTATGCATGATCAGCAGCAACTCTCTGAAAGACAGCTACAGCCACCTCCATTCTGCCACTCTATGCAGAACTGATTACCATATAAAGACTTATTATTGGTAAAAAATCAATCAAAGACTAAAACCTAGGATAGAAAAAAGCATAATAGGCAGGTTAACTGCCCATCATTTGGCAATCCACCAGCAGATAAATAAACAATGTTATGGGGTATGCAGACTAAATGTAGTGTTTGTACAGGACTTAAGAAAGTCATTGGTAGTCAATATCCTTCCTATTTAACAAAAACTTTGATTGGCTAGTGCCACTGGCCAATGAGAGCATCCGTGCTTTTAGCTTTTAAATGATACCACTGATGCCATGTGTGTGGGACTGGGGAGGTGTGCATATGCGTATCCCATCTCCCATGGTCCAGCACATGTCTCTGTTTAAAGCAGATCCGAGATGAAAAACTAACTACAACAAGTAACTTGTCTATATATGTTATCTAAAGTTTAGATAGTTTACACAGCATATCTATCTGCAAACAGCTTATGAATATGTATTCCTGTGATACAATGAGGGCAGCCATGTTCTGTTTGTCACATTGTCACAGGCTGAGACCTGGAGATGCTATCAGCTTGTCTGTGTGGAAATTCAGTCCCCTCGCCTCCTCCCCTCTGCCTCTGAAATCTCAGACTAGTCACACCTCCCCGTCCTCCTGCCCAGACTGAGCACCCATATGCCCTTGCTACTGTCTGAAAATGCCAAGGCACTCTGAAAATCTGTGGGCGAGGCTTGTTTAGTTTATAGGGAATTAGAGTATTAAAACAAAACAAAAAAAGTATTTGGCTTGAGGAATGCCCTATAAACTATATGAAAGTAACACACTTATGCAGTGAGTAAAAGTTTATTTTGGATCCACTTTAAATAATGTCCAGGTCCACAGCAGTGGTTGGCGGGGTGGGTGCAGCTGCAGTATGTCCACGGGAATACACACGCACTCCCATGGGAAGACATAGCCAGCGTGCGTGCTCTCTGGTGCCCAAGCGGACATACTACACATATGCGTGCAGTATGTCCGGATCAGAGGGCATGCATGGGGCTACTTATTCCCATGTGAGCATGCGTGTACTGGACTGGGACCTGTGGAGACAGACCTGGGCCACGGGAGGTGCGGTAAGCCTATGGGCATTTCCCCCCACATACATCAATCACAGAATTAATTAAGGCCTGAGGTAACTCCTTTAACTGATTTTTCCTCATATAAAAGTCATGCTGAATGACTAATGATCACTACTCATTAGGGTGCTGCAACCCTGCAAACTGGGCACATAATCTAAATGTCCAGAACTATATTAGCCTAAATGCCTAACTAGACAGATTCTCACTCAAAAGATTGACAGGAAGGTTGCGTTATCATGAATAAACAAGATGCACAACCTGAGTATGCGATAGACTAACATGCCAGCCCTGAAAGCAATGTCATTACACACATCAAACAGTGATTCATAATAATATGGTGACATTGACTTATATGGATGGTAATGTATAAGAATATTCATCGCTAATAAATAATGTGCAGCTGCAATAATGTGCAGCTTTGATTTACAGTATTGTGTATAAAATAGAAAATACTCGCCATGCCCAGGTATTGGCAATACCACTGTTATTCTTCCTTTTGTTTTTCTGAACCAACAGGTAAATTTAGAGAGGAATTCAAAGCAGCCTTTTCATGCTGTTGTCTTAAAGCCACGACTAACCAGGAGGATCACCTTATTCGAGGAAGAGCCAGCAATGAAAGCAGGAAATCGCTAACCACACAAATCAGCAACTTTGATAACGTTTCAAGAATCTCAGAACATGTTGTTCTAACTAATCTGAGCCCTATGAACACAAATGGTACTGAAACAGTTCACAACTGGTAAAACAATAATCAAAGTAAACTATGAAACTTTGCGAACAGACATATGAATAAAGCCGTACTGTGTAACATGGTTATTGTTGCATATTGCACACTAGTGCTCATCAGTTTATTTTTTTGCTTGTATTTATGGTTTACCCTGACCAAAGTAGACGCCATGCACAGATATCTTGCCAAAGCATTTATTGCCATTCCCTATAAGTGAAGAACTACTTCAAGCCATATGCTTAGTATACAAAACCAGTATGCACTGGAAATCATTTATCATTATATATATATAGGTTTTTTTTTAAATATCCTAGTATCGAAAATCAGGTTATAAACCGCTCCATCAAAGCACTGCAAATAGGCGACTCAACAATCATCTTCCAGTTAACATAATTTTACTTTACATGAAGGCTCTTTGATTACCTATAAATGTATGAATTTTACCATTGTCACCATGATGCTGAAAATGGCAGACACTCGTTTCCCTCATACTGACAATTCAGGCTAAAATGGATTCATGAGCAAGTGTGATATAAAGGTGTATACTTACTAAATACTGGTAGAATAACAGCATGCAGTGCACTGCAATTCTACCAGTGTTTATGCAACCGATGCAGAGTGCATTGTGCAAGTAGCGCAACTTGTGTTACCTACGTAACGCATGCATTGCTAGTATAACGCATAATAAGTTACTTGCGCATTATGTAAGCAATGCATGTGTTGCCTAGGTAATGATAGCTGCACAGCCTGTGCTACATCAGCTGTTTGTAAACTGGTAAAATTGCTGTGTGCTGTCTTTGAACAGTACTTTTACCAGTGTTTAGTGAATATGTCCCATAGTTACCTGAGAAGCTAAAGGGCTACCTTCGTAACCTGGTTTATAATACTTGTTCAAATAAATAGTATATTTTCCCATTCTGTTGTATTTTAAAAAACCCTTGCAAACAAATACTTTCATCTTTAGCGCTGTGACGCAAACGCAGATTATAGTACAACTCTTTCTAAGGTCTCTTTCTCAAGCTCACATCAGTCACAGAACACATTTTTATGCATAGTGTTATGTGATAGCGTGTTCTTTGTGTGCATTTTAATGCATTTTTCAATGTAGTTTTTATGACTACAAGCTATTTTTATCCAATGTTACTTTCAAAGAAAGAACATAAAGATGCAGGTGCTAAAACTCATGAGATCAAGCAGTAGCCATAGACTTGCATTGTTACATGATACACATGAAAATACATGTTAGGTGATTCTGCATCACACAGATATACAGTGCATGAAGCGTGAGTGTTAAAGACTAGGTTACTTACCGATACGTCTTTTCCAGTAATCGTAAGGTCAGCACCCTGAGAGATCCACAAATCCTGGACAGGATGTACACATTTAAGAATTTAAATAATTAATTGGCAACAGGCAGTATAAAGCACAGTCACAGGAACTCTCTTACTCAGTTATAAAAAAGACCACCAGAAATAATGCTTCAAAAAATGTAATTATAACTAGAAAAGTATAGGGAGGGAAGTAATGTGGGCTGTCCTTACGATTACCAGAAAAGACATTAATCGGTAAACAGTGATGTGGGTTCGCTGCCAACGATTGTTTGTGAATGGTTCGCAATTGTTTTCACCAACGTTCATTTGCCGTGGCAAATGAATGTTCACATCATTAATGGTAAGTAACCTAGTCTTATCCACAGTAATCTCCAGGACGTTACCATGAGAAGATAAACAAGACTTATTTTAGGGAGTGGCAACAGTTTGTAATACGTTTCTCCCAAATGATAGATCTACTGCTGCAGACACATTCAACTTATAATGACGAGTGAAAGTGATTGAACTTTACCAGGTTGCAGCCCTGCAAATCTGCTCTTTTGATGTTCCAGCCCTCTCTACCCAAGAAGTCAATACTGCTTTTGTTCAATAAGCTTGTATTCTTGCTGGAGGCTCCTTCCCCTGATTCATATAAGCAAGAGACATTGCTTTTCTAATCCATCTTGCCATTGTGGATTTAGAACCCTGTTGTCCTCTCTTGTTTCTGCAAGAATGATTAACATTGCTTCTGTTTTACTCCAACTAGCATTTCTTTTAATATATTGTAGAATGCCTCATCATACAACCAGACATGGAGCCTCTCCTCTTCAGTGTTTGTCATTTTTTCGCAAAACGATGGCAGGTAAACTTCTTGATATTTGTGAAAGGAAGATGATAATATGGGCAAAAAGGATGGATAAGCATATTTTCTGAAATACCTTCAATTGGCTCAAAATGAGGATCTGCTCAGGGTTGCTTGGATAGCCCTGATCACAAATACGAGTGATCACGAGCATGACTCACTTCCTAATTGTCTCTTGATCACGAGTAGAAAGATATATTTGACTCGAGTGCGGTTTTGAGTCACATATCCACATGTAATCATGAATCACAAGTCCAGTGGTGTAGCTAAGGAGCTGTGGGGCCCGGTGCAAGTTTTACATGGGCCCCCCCCCCCCATGCCCACTATACATAACAATTGATACGGCACTCCAAAATCTGCCAATGGCAACTACAGTGTCAGAGGTGCAAGAAGGGAATGGGGAACAGCTTGTTAATAATTACCAATATTCAAAGTATCTATAGAAGTGATTATTAATAGTACAGGACTAATAAAGAGGTAATACTGAAGTTGAGGTAGGACCCTGCGGGGCCCCTCTGGCCCAAGGGCCCCGATGCGGTCGCAACCTCTGCAACCCCTATTGCTACACCCCTGCACGAGTCGGTATTCATGATTAAAATCCAGCTGAATTTAGCGGTAAATATCAAAGCCCCATTACATGCTAGATACACCAAATTTGCAGATTATGTTAAGAAAAACAGTGGGAACAAGGGGAAATTAGAAAAAAAAAGACCTTATTGAGAAAATCGATTTTAACGTTTAAGGAAAAAAGTATACATTTAAATGCGGTAAATGAAAGTTAGGGTTTGATTCACTAAAGCGTGCTAAGTGTTAGCACGCCAGTGAAAAGCCCCTCAGCACATGAAAAGTGCCTTTGCATGCACTAATATGCACGCAAAAGTTTGTGTGCGCAAAACGTAGCACCGGTGCGCGCGAAACGTTGCACTGTCCGTGTGCAAAATAGCCTGATAAGCGTACTTTGCACGCGGCCAGTGCGGCGTTTCGCTCGCACCAAATAGCGCACGATCAGTAACAGCTTTGCCCGTGTAAACTACTTAGCACCCTAGTTTGCACGTGCAAAGCTTTTAGGCGTGCTAACTGTGTTAGCATGCTTTAGTGAATCAAGCCCTTAATGTAGCAAGCCTAACAGTAGTGTAAATTTACATATATCAATAGAAAGAGCAATACATTTCATGACCGGGTTTCTGCGTACGGACGCCTTGGAAACAGCGACGGCCCCAGGATTTTTTTTTGAGGGGGGGGGGGGGATGCTATGCAGGTGCTGGACCCACTTCTGGAGTAGCTGATGACCCGTGCAGTGCAAAAAATGGGTGTGGCCATGACCGGATGAGGGCGGAGCTAACTGTAATTTAACAAGAAGCCGAGGTGAGAGTGATATGGAGGCTGCCATATTTATTTCCTTTTAAACAATACTAGTTGCCTGGCAGCCCTGCTAATCTATTTGGCTGTAGTAGTGAACTGAAATACACCAGCAACAAGCATGCAGCTAATCTTGTCAGTTCTGACAATATTGTCAGAAACCCCTGACCTGCTGCATGCTTGTTCAGGGTCTATGGTTGAAAGAATTAGTGGCAGAGGACCAGCACAGCAGCCAGGCAACAGGCATTGCTTAAAAGGAGATAAATATGGCAGCCTCAATAATATTCTCACCTCGGGTTCCCTTTAAAAGTGCAATGCAAAGACAGTAGGCCCAAGTGTTGGTGAACCTTTTCCCAGAAAATTCAAATAATTGTGCAGGTTTTCTCAAGAAAATACACGTAATGTGAGCAGATTTGCCCAGAAAATACGTTCAACCATGTGGCAGATTTGACCAGAAAATACGTTCAACCATGTGGCAGAATTGCCCAGAAAATATGTGCAATCATGTCGGCAGATTTGACCAGAAAATAGTTCAATCATGTTGGCAGATTTGACCAGAAAATATGTGCAATCATGTGGCAGTGGCAGACGTTCAATCATCTAGCAGACTTGATCAGAAAACATTTCAATCATGTGGCAGACTTGACCAGAAACAACTTCAATCATGTGGCAGGTTTGACCAGAAAACACTTCAATCATGTGGCAGACTTGATCAGGAAATACACCTGCTAATAAATAAAAAAAAAATTACTCGTCTGCTGAGGAACTCCGGTCCCAGCCTCTGCCTGGCGTACAGCTCCCATGATCCTCTGCCAGCCAGCAACTGAAACCCCCGCGCTAAGAGCAGGGCTATGGGAAAATAGCACCCGAAGCCCTGCACTGCAGACTCAAAGTCTTCAGAGCAGGGCTTTGGACGCCATTTTACCGTAGCCCTGCTCAGGCGCTGCTGGAGCTGTGGGCTGCTGCTGCCGGTGAACTGACATGGTGTCTATTAGACACTAAAAGTCAGTTCACGCTGGGGGGTGCTTTAGGGGTGCTTGGAGAATTTTAGGGGGTGCTTTAGCACCCAAAGCACCCCCCCCCCTAGCTCCGCCACTGCTTGGAAACCCCTCTGGCACTGTACATGCATTTTTCTGGACTGCACACCTCCTCCATTGTGCTCTCATAGCTGGGAACATTGTAAGCATAGTTACATTCTTAATGAACTGAGCATATTCAGAATGCATAAGTGTGTGTGAAAAGTGGACAAATGGACATTGGTGCATTTTAGGCCTTTAAAGAATGAGATTTGCTATGTGGGAGCAGATGGGAGTGAGGAGGGGCCAATTAGGTTTGCCCACTATGGGGCCCAAAAATTTCTGGTGGCGGCCCTGATTGTTATGGTGCCCATACACGATACAATAAAAACTTTCAATTTTCCCGTTTATTCGATCTAAATGATCGAATGGAATGAAATTTGAAAATATTTTTTTTCGATCAAGAAATTCGAACGATTATCCATTTTTTCCGAGAAAAATCTGATCGGACATGCTGGAAAAATCTTTATATTTGATCTAACGGAATAATCAAACTAAATTATCTAATCGAAAAAAAATGAAAAATTGTACCATGTATGGCCACCTTTACAGTAGCCCTTGATCCTCCTCAGTGCCTCAGCAAGTGATCTGCATTGTTTTCTGCTTGTCCTTCCTGCTTCATGCCAATCCTCCACCTTGCATAACAAAAGAACACATACAGACTTGACACTTGTCCAAGGCTGGGCACACAGACAGGACTGAAATAGGCCTGTACGCTTTGCATGCATGGACCTAGCCATAGGAAACTGATATAAAACTGACAGGACAGGACTGAAATGGAATTGTCCACATTTATGTGTGGACACAGCCTGAATCTTAATCCCTGGCAGGTGACTGTCCATATGTATACAGTATGAGGCTTTAGTCAAAAGCTGATGATTTAGACAGGGAACACACTTAACAGAATCACATGCATTTTCCACAATGTGCTTTGGGGAAAACGCATGGGATTTTGCTAAGCGTGTTCCCTGCCTAGCTGATAAGTGGCTAGCACCTTTGACGTGATAGCTACTGCTTTCTTTTTTGTGAGTGAACATACATTTAAATGCTAGCCAATTTTTGTTTATCATTGTGACTGGCAGCATAATGAGGAACATTAGGGTTGTTGGAGATGACTCTACAAGGTAGTGCTACCCTTTTACTCCATCCCTCATCCCTAGTACTTAGAAGAATGATACATTAGGTACCTTTAGGATTAGTACATCTATATAGAACAAAAGCAGAAGCTTCAAAAATATACAACAGCTGTATACACATTTAAGATTGCTAGCTTCCCAGATAGGGAGAAATACACTTTTTTAACTTGCAATAATGTAAGTTTAGGTAATCTTTTGCTAAATAAGCTGAGGTACTGTAAAGGGTTTGGCTGCACAATATATATATTTTTTAATAGGAACTGGTTGGTCGCCACCGTATAAGTTCTAGCCTGCCCTAAAACTGAATACTCTTTCCAGATAGGAGATCCATAAAACATCTTCTACAGGGAGACACTTAAAACATGAGAGTGTAAATGACTACGGGCCTGATGCAGGGAACCGGGGAGCATTGCCATGCACAGACTTTGCACTGAAATATTACCCTTACTACCAGCACTGTGTACTGCGAGTTATGCTATTAGTGCAAAAGGTGGATCAGTGCATCACCAGGCCGCCTCTGAATGGCCTCCAATCAGAGGTGCTCTGAGCCCCCCCAGAAACTGCAAACGCACCCTGAACCCAGTACATGGCAAGGAAATGAGCAGCGCTACTTAAAAACAGATAAGTTCCTACTTGCAAGAGAGTGCAAGCCCCACTTGTGGGGTAAAATACACACCTAGCATACGCATGACCTGTCTACCACTGGAGGATGTTGGTTTCCTGTAACAGCTTGCCCCTTCAGTCATACTCGATGGGAGGGGACCTAACACTAACTAAATCCTAACCTATGCATATGCATGTGCGCTGCTCATTTCCTTACCATGTACTAATTTAATTCATTTTTGGTCAGCTGCTCCCACTTAACAGCCTTGCTTTTGGTGTATATGCAGAGCTTCTGTTTGGGTTTAAGGTGCGTTTGCAGTTTCTAAGGGGGCTCAGCGCACCTCTGATTGGAGGCCATTCGGAGGCAACCTAGTGATGCGCTGATCCACATTTTGCGCAATTATCAATTTTACTTGGTGGCGCAACCAGGCTATGTATATGCATATGTTAGGATGTAGTTAATGTTTGGTGTTTGGTCCCCTCCAATTGAGGATGACTTCTTCGCAGTGGGAGGAACGGGTACTTACAGGAAACAGTTACAGGAAACCAACATCCTCCAGTGGTAGACAGGTCATGTGTATGCTAAGTGTGTATTTTACCCCACAAGTGGGGCTTGCACTCTCTTGCAGGTAGGCACTTATCTATTTTTAAGTAGCGCTGCTCATTTTCTTGCCATATGCTATTAGTGCAACCCACGTTATTTGACTAGCCTGACTGTTGTTAAGGTTAACGTACTACTAGCAGTACAGCTCGTTAGTAACGCACGTTACCATAGCAATAGTTGTGCTAGTCAAGTTCCCCTGGCTTTTACTATCGATGTAACTCACAATACACAGTGCCGTTAGTAAGTGTTATATTGCAGAGCAAAGTGTGTGCATAGCAACATTACTGTGGTTTCCTGTATCAGACCCTTTATCTCTGCCATAATTCATTTGTGGGCAAATACTACGAACAGAAATAGAAGGAAAAATCCTTTATTGCAAAAAGTAGGAAATATTTTATGAAAAAATTGTTTTACATTTTTATTGAGAAATGCAAAAAAAGCTTACAGTTAATAAATATATATGTATATGTCGAAATTTGTATCATATATTTATTTTCTAAACAAAACAGAAAATGTTGGATACATTTGATAGTCAAGAAAACTGCACACGGACATTTATAACGAATACCTGACCGCACTTACGTTTTGTATATATTGGCTTGATTATCAAATTTAATTTGCCTAACATTCACTCCAATAAAGAGTTGTGCTGTATATGTATATACGTTAGACTGGCATGTGTATATGTTTATTTTATAATGCAAAAGAAAGGAGTTATGTAAATGCCTGTTTTGAATATGCAAATTGTTTTCAATAAAACATTTTTTTTTTACAAATGTTGCCTTTTTTCTTTTTAATGTAATATATCTGTGAAGGCGCCATATAAAGAACATCAGGCAAGCCACAAAAATAGCTACAATATGTGTCCTTAATGCTTCATTTGCAAGAAAATATAATGTTCCATAAAACATCACGCAGCACAAGAAATTGAAAGGCAACTGAAGTGAGAGGTATATGGAGGCTGTCATATTTATTTCCTTTTAAGCAATACCAGTTGCCTGGCTATCCTGCTAATTCTCTGCCTTTAATACTTTTAGCCCTAGACCCTGAACAAGCATGCAGCAGATCAGGTGTTTCTGACATTATTGTCAGATCTGACAAGATTAGCTGCATGCTTGTTTCTGGCTTTATTTAGACACTACAGCACACTAATAGACCAGAAGGACTACCAGGCAACTGGTATTGTATAACAGGAAATAAATATGGCAGCATCCATATATTTCTTACTTCAGTTGTCCTTTAGGGCAATTTCAGAAAAAGGTGGTGATATGCAATGACAACAAATATACAATGAAAAATATAGGAACTTCTCTACACAGCTGGATGTTTGAAAAACATATTCCATTCATTTCAAATATCCATATTGCAAGGATTAATTGTAAACATAATTAAATTTTGCTTAGTTTGCTTTATGTGTGTATAAATATAGCAGGTATTCCACTGCGATTCCACCAGAACCTGGCAGATCATTTCAGTCAATCGATTATATGGATGTTAAAAATATGTAGCAACAGCTCTCATCCTGCACAGCTAATAAATCATGAAGCAAGCACTTGGATAGCAATGGCCCTTACGACCGCCACCATCACAAGTGGTGATGGATGAACATGTTCGCCATTCGCATTTACCACAAACTTTGTGCAAAGTTTGCGTTCACCCTGTACTTTAACATGGAGCTTTTTTTTTTACCCTTTACCCTTAAAGCGGCACTATGGCAAAAATTTGTAAAATGTAAAATATGTGCAAACAAAGATGAATAATAAGTATGTTTTTCCCAGAGTAAAATGAGTCATAAATTACTTTCCTCCTATGTTGCTGTCACTTACAATATGTAGTAGAAATCTGACAGAAGCGACAGGTTTTGGACTAGTCCGTCTCTTCATAGGGGATTTTCAGCAAGGCTTTTACTCTTTATAAAGATATTCCCTAAAAAGGATTTAAAAAGGATTTAAACAATGATGCTGGCCAGCTTCCCTGCTCGCTACAGTTTTTTGGCAGATGGACAGAGCAACTGCCATTCACTAAGTGCTTTTGAAAATAAATAAATCCCTGAGAATCCCCCATGAAGAGATGGACTAGTACAAAACCTGTCACTTTTTTCAGATTTCTACTACCTACTGTAAGTGACAGCAACATAGGAGAAGTAATTTATGGCTCATTTTACTCTGGAAAAAACATACTTATTTGAATACGTTTGCACATAGTTTACATTTTACAATGTTTCGCCATAGTGCCCCTTTAAGTCAGGTGGAACAGGACATTGTTACCACATGCCCCCCCCCCCCCCCCCCCCCCCCCCAAAAAAAAACAAGCTTGACTTTTACAGCCTGGAGTCAGTGTAGGGAGAGCTGTGCTATTGATTGAGGGAAAGCTAGGTAGCAGTTCTGTGTCATCCGCTGCTGTTTAGCTGTTTCCATAGGTGTTCTGCTTCTTGCAGTTCACCATTGCCAGCTAGAGACCCCAATAGTCCTTATGAGGACTGATTTTGTTGTTATTTTTTGTTTCTGTTGGTGGTGTGGTTTGTAGCTAGCTTATAAACTTGCCATGTAATATAGTGTAGTGTGTGGCTGTGTCACCGTTACAGCTTGTCAGCCTGTGACTGCTAAAATAAAGTGGTTGACCTGTACTTTAAAATATTTGTGCCACTTGACATTGTCACACTAAGGGCCTGAGTCACAAAGCTTTTCTGTTAAATTATCTCACCTTACTTATTGTCTCACAATGTATCTCTGCTTAAATGACTAAACTCATGATTTAGCTCTCCTCAACTGACTTAACTCATTGTTTAGCTCTCCTTATCTAACTTAACTCACGATTTAGCTCTCCTTAAATGACTTAGCTAGTGATTTAGCTCACCTTAACTGACTTAATTCATTGTATAAATCTCCTTAACTGACTTAAATCATGGTTTAGCTCTCCTTATCTATTTATCTCATGAATTATCTCTCCTTATTTGTTTATCTCCTGCATTAGCACTCCTTACAGTTAAGGTGAAAAACAAGTAACTTTTGTGAATCAACCCCCAAGTCTTCACTATCTTTGTAGTGCAGTGTTAGGCTCACACACTGTGCAAACAGCTATTGGAGTACCGCGGTCGCACTACGAGTGGCAGTTAGGACAATCGTTAGCTTCTTGTGGTGTTTCGGTGGTGACTTGTAGAGCAGTGGTGGTGGATTGTGAAAGCTTTCAGGTTTCCATTGGCAGGACAGGTCCTTACTCCTCTCACCAGTGCAGCTGACTGACATGCAGAGACGCAGAAATTTCTGGGCCCCATACTAGAAAAACCTACTGGGTACTCTTGTGCCCGCTTTTCATCTTTCATCTATAAGGCCTGGGACACACTACAGTGCTTTTTGGAGCAATTTTGAAGTTTTGAGACTCACTGACGCTTGTAAAAAAAGCTTTTCTAATGCCAGGCTATGGTGTTGAACCCACTAGAGCGATTGCGATTTTGGAAATCGGAGGATATGCAGCATTTTGTGAGCATTTGTACTCATATGCTTAGTATATGAGTTGGCTTAATTGCTGGAAAACGCAGCTGCAATAACCTGCAAAGTGCATACACAAAGCGCTAGCAATTGCATTTTGCGATTTCTAGTGTGTCCCAGGCCTTACATTGATGTTGATATATATATATATATATACCTGTATATATATTGGCTGGTGTGTGTATGTATGTATGTACAGTATGTAAGTATGTATATATACAGAGTGACAGAACACTTGAGAGACAATACATTGGCATGTGCATTATAAGTGGGCATGAGTCCTCAGATCCAAAAACAGCACAGCCATCTGTAAATACTGTACAGAGCACATAAAATGCATCCGAATTCCTTGTAGCATAACTCTGGTTATCAGCTTGGTTTAGAGCCAGGATCCACAAGGAGGTAGGCGGTACAGTGTGGAGTTGCACCGAAAAGAGCAGAGAGGACCTTTCCTGCTGCTGGAAGCAGGAAACGATTCATGGTCACCAGCCCCTACCTAATATTAGAGGGAACATGTCTCAGCAGGGTTTTGTAAGGAGGCCCAACACATTTTAGACACTCTTCTACAAATTTTGGTCATGTCCCTGGCAACAAGGTAGGTGTGTAGTAGAAATCTGTACTCCCATATGAGTATTGGAATTATGTGCAATTTGAGTGCTCAGTTCTGGAAATTCTGGCTGTAAACTTAAAGAGGAACTGTAACGACAAAACGGCCCCTGGGGGGTACTCACCTCGGGTGGGGGAAGCCTCCGGATCCTAATGAGGCTTACCACGCCGTCCTCCATCCGTCAGGGGTCTCGCTGTAGCCCTCCGTGCAGCGGTGACGTAATATTTACCTTCCTGGCTCCTGCGCAGGCGCTCTGACGGCTGTCAGCGCCGAAGTAGGCGGAAATACCCGATCTCCGTCGGGTCTGCTCTACTGCGCAGGCGCAAGTTTCCGGCGCCTGCGCAGTAGAGCGGACCCGACGGAGATCGGGTATTTCCGTCTATTTCCGTGCCGAAAGTCGCCACAGCGCCCCCGCTGGAGCCAGCAAAGGTAAATATTGAACTGACAGTCGGCACAGTCGCCGGCTGTTCGGAGGGCTGCGGCGAGACCCCCGTGGGACAGAGGACGGCGTGGGAAGCCTCATTAGGATCCGGAGGCTTCCCCCACCCGAGGTGAGTACCCCCCAGGGGATCTTTTTGATGTTACAGTGTCTCTTTAAACTGAACAGTACATTGTAATACAATTAAATTGGAAAAAAATGTTTATAGCACCAAACCATGTTATAGCATCTATATAATCACAACTGAATTTTCATTTGAAGAGGCACTGTAGTGACATATAGTAGAGTGCAGTAAATTATTTAGGATACCCACGTTTATGTTAATTATCCTTCAGCATCAGAAACACTTCCTATATTTAAATATTGCTGTATATTGGTATGTAGCCCCGCCCTTCAAGTGATGTCACAGCCTAAGCTTTTTAGCAATGCATAATTCTCCTCCCAGAGCATTCTGGGAGACCAGGTATTTTTGTCTACTGGTTTATGACACAGAATAGACAAACATTCAGCAGAACAGAGTAGGAACACCAAGAGCCAGATATAGTGTAGTATGTACTGGTAGTTGAAATGAAGTATTATAGAGTAATAAGCTATATTCACAAAGCAGGGTTACCTCAAAGGCAACCACTGTGTAGGCAGGTGGGGAGATTAAACCTGACCACACTCAGGATTAAGAAGTCACTCTCCGTAGATGAAGAAAAAGAGGGTAACACCCCTCCACCAGGGGTGGACTTGAGATAGCGTAGTATGGATACAGAGGCACCAAAAGGATAAAAGTATGTAAAAAGTTTAAAACATGAGGAGACAGTGGTGGACTTACCTCCTCCAAACAGACACAAAAATTGCCAATGTGTTTGTCAAATACCACAAGTTTATTTACATACTCCGGGGGACAATGCAACGCGTTTCACAGGTTTGATACCGCTGCTTCAGACAATAACAATTGAGCAATAGCATATGTGGTCAGTAGAAGAGCCAGGCACCTCTTCACGTGAAAGATTTTGAGATAAATTTCAGAATGCAAATCAGAGAAAGGAAAGGGTGAGAAAAGATTTTACTATGGGTAAAACACTAAATGACTAAATAATTTCAATAATTTTTTATGTTATATTGTAAAAAAAAAAAATTAGCAGTTTCATTCATTACATTCTTTTCAGTGTTTCTGAAGTCTCAACAATCAGTACTTTGATAAAACGCATTGATCGAAACAAGGGGTGGGTCAGCACCAGCATGTGTGTTGACATTGTAGTACTGTAAGCTTTTATAAATCTAACATTTTTATATAGGGGCTAATGTATACTGTATATGTATATGTGGTAAAATCCCAGAAATGAGACAAAAGGAGTGCTGTGAGCATGTCATGGTTGAGGCTGCGGGGAACAGCATATGCGCTACTGGCTGTCCTGTCATTAAGACAGCATAAGAATAAGGAACGTGGCTTGTGTGACCATGAGTCAGTTCTCTTAGTGTCTTATTGAAGACAGTGCTTGAACATTAATTATTAGCTGTCTGTAGCAGCAACAAAGAGAAGAGATGAGCAGCTTTTGTTACCGGTGTTGGCAAAAGGAGCAAGTGATGGTAGAGGGGACACCGATTTGTTTACCACAAGACTGGGATAGGCTTCTCCAGCACTAGAGTAGAAGCGGAAAACCCAAAATGCCCCCCGATCTCTGCCCGCCCCAGTATAGGTAGCAAATATTAGGCAGCCCTCCAGTAAAATAGCCAGATGTGCCCCTCCGCCCAACTTTCTCCTCAGAGTATTGTAGTTAGATGTGCCCCTCTTCCTCCCTCTCTCCCTGTATTGTAGTAAGATGCCCCCCCCCCCCATATTATAGTCAGTATTGTAGTCAGATTTCCCCCCTCCCTTTCCCCCAGTATTGTAGTCAGGTGCCCCACTCCCTCCCCCACTATTGCAGAAAGATACCCTGAAAAAAACAGCACCACACTGACCATATATGTAAAAGAATAATCAAACAATCTTTACTGGACATCAAACAACACTATCAGATACAAAAACAAAAGTCACCCTCGGATGACGGGGACAATTCAATTATCCAGATATTAACTGGGAAATTGAGGCCACTCGCTCTAGTAAAAGTGGTGGATTTATATCAACACTACAAGACTGCAAAATATATGTGGTTTGCAATTCAACTTTTCCAGGAAGTGTTTCGTTTCACTTCGATTCATGTTCATTCTTATGAATGGACATGGCCCGTGATCGGGGTCATGTCCATTCATTACAGGCACTGCATTTGGTACCTGGAAGCTTTGCTTCTCTTCCACAACTGGCAAAACGGAAAACTGCCAGGGTGCTCAGGGCCGCGGCCCTGCGTATGCGTACACACTGCAGCTTAAACACTGGACGAGAGTACTCGTCCAGTTTGACTTTAGCGGCCAGAGTTCTTATAGAGTGCGCTACCTTTTTACATACAATTATGGGATAGTCCTAATAGTTCCTACTATATTAGTCCTCATTTATTGCATCCTCCACCGCTCAGAGGCCACTAGTCATCCAGGTGCTCCAGAGGAATCGGTCATGAAGGAGAAAAAAAGGAAAAAGAACAAAAGAAGAAAATCAAATTGCGATCTGTCTATACTATTTCCACATGGGGACCATCACCCTATGGGGGTCCAACAGTGCAACTGCTCTAGGGAAAGTGCCCAGACACTGTCAGGATACAGATGCTTCAGGCTGCCTATTGTATCCATGCATGTGACTTCGCTAGGTGTTAACCCCTTCAGTACCTGACATCCTCCCACTTCAGGAGCAGTTAATGAATCAAGTCACACATAGCTCTGCCAGAGGCATGACTGATTAGTAAGTCCTAGATTGTCTAGGAAATAAGCAAACAGAGCTGCAGGAGTAGTGAATAAATTAACTCTTCATAGGCAGCTCAGCATAAGCTAGCTGGACAGCCATGGTCACCATGGGATGTTGTAAACAAAACTGTAAGATGTAAACACAAAAGCCACCCCTGTTAGCAGCCAGGCATAAATCCACTCTAGGGGGAGGGAGACCAGTGCTCAGATACTGTCAGGATGCAGATGCTTAAACTGCCTACTGCATCTATGCATGTGATAGAGCTAGGAGTTAACCCCTTCAGTGCCTGAAGGGAAAGGCAATGTCAGAATTAGGCATATTCATACAGGATTACCATCACGGGGCAGAGAAAGGTAGTGGCATGAAATACATTTATTAGCATTAGAAGCTGGGAAAAGAGAATCCAGAGATGCTGGTTCTAAATCAATCGGTTTTACACTATTGGAGGTTTTTTAGTCTTAGATATTTACCCAAATCTGTTTCAAGATACAATATAACTTGGAGTAGGATATCACCTGGAAGCACTGTGGAGGTGTATATATACCAATCAAGCGACGACAGCTGTCTGTGAGAGTGGGCAGCAGTGGCAAAGGGTGAGCAGGAGACAATAGGTGTGGACCACTGGGATAACCCAGTATTGTGAGACTTAACTGCACTATGATGTCTTATTGTTTCATTTGAGATTGGGTATACAAAGACCGTTGGAAAAGAGCCATTGTAACAACCTAAGCGCAGTTGCTGTCTGTAGGGCAGGGCAGCTTTGCAGCAAGGTGAGCGTGCCATTTGATGGTCACTATACAGGTTGACAGAGGTGATCCCGCAATAGAACTTGCACTGTTGGGCCCCCATAGGGTGATGGTCCCCATGTGGAAATAGTATAGACAGATCGCACTATGATTTTCTTCTTTTGTTCTTTCTCCTTTTTTTGTCCTTCATGACCGATTCCCCTGGAGCACCTGGACGACTAGTGGCCTCTGAGTGGAGGAGGATGCAATAAATGAGGACTAATATAGTAGGAACTATTAGGACTATCCCATAATTGTATGTAAAAGGGTAGCACACTCTATAAGAACTCTGACTTTTATTGGGATGTGCATGTAGCATTATAAAAGAGTTGCAGCAGGCCTATGTATAGGGGGAAGGGGTGAAATAGGGGAGCGCAACTGCTAATCTAATATATTGACCAGGGGCGTAGCAATAGGGGGTGCAGAGGTAGCGACCGCATCAGGGCCCTTGGGCCAGAGGGGCCCTGAGGGGCCCACCCTCAACCACAGTATTAGCTCTCTATTGGCCCTGTGCTGGTAATAATCACTTCTATAGATGCTTTAAATAATAGTAATCATTAAAAAACTGCCCCCATCCCCTACTTGCACCTCTGACACTGTGGGTGTCCTTGGCCGGTTTTGGTGCAATGTATCAATTCAATTGTTATGTATAGAGTGCTTGGTGGGCCCCAATGTAAACCTTGCACCGGGGCCCATAGCTCCTTAGCTACGCCACTGATATTGACTTTAGCGGCGCCTATCTGGATGAGAATACTCATCCAGATAGGCTTAAGTGGTTAAAGTGGGTCAGTTTCTTATCACTGGCGTACAGCTAATGTATTCCCCTTACTCAAGAAGGGTAAAAAATCAGAGCTAGGAAACTATACACCAGTAAGCTTAACATCGGTTGTGTTTAAATTGTTTGAAGGTATCCTATGGGATGCTATATAAAATTATGTAGCACAGAATAATCTTATTGAAAGTTCGACACTAGCATGGTTTTACTAAAGACAGGTCCTGTCTCAACAACATGCTCAGCTTTTATGAAGTGGTGAATTAAAAATTAGATCTTGGGAAAGCTATACATGTAGTGTACTTGGACTTTGCAAAAGCTTTTGACACAGTTCCACACAAAAGCCTGGTGCAGAAGCTGAGGATACAGGGCCTAGGAGAAAATGTGTGAATGTGGATAGAGAACTGGTTAAGGAATAGAAAGCAAAGAGTGGTGGTAAACAAAACATACTCAGAATGGAAAGCTGTTAGCAGTGGGGTACCACAGGGGTCAGTACTTGGTCCTATTCTTTTCAAGGTATTTATTAATGATCCAGTAGACGGAATACAGAGTAATGTAGCCATCTTTGCAGATGATACAAAATTATGCAGAATTATCAACACTAAGACTGATTGTGACATATTACAACAGGACCTTGACATGGCAATATGGGCAGGCACGTGGCAGATGAAATTTAATGTTGATAAATGTAAAGTCATACACCTTGGATGTACCAATGGTAGATCATCATATAAAATAAATGGAATAAAACTGGGAACATCAGACTAGGATAAGTACTTAGGAATACTGGTTGATAACAAGTTAGGTAATCGTATACAATGCCAAGCAGTGGTAGCTAAAGCAAATAAAATTCTGAGATGCATAAAAAGGGAAATTATATCTCGAGATGCTAGTAAACTACTCCCTCTGCATAAATCACTTGTGAGGCCACATCTGCAGTATGAAATACAGTTTTGGGCAGCACACTATATAAAGGACATTGACTTTCTGGAACGGGTACAAATACGGGCAACTAAATTAATTAGAGGGATGGAACATCTCACTTACCAAGAAAGGTTGGACAAACTGGGCTTATTCACTTGGAAAAAAGGCGACTGAGAGGTGACCTGATTAAGGCCCAGTGCACACCAAAACCGCTAAATCCGCAAAACGCTAGAAGTTATTGAAGCAGATTTTCAAAGAGATTCTAGGCATGTTTAGAGAGGTTTTCTAAACATGCCTAGTGTTTTCTGGAGCGTTTTTGTGTAGCAGATTTCATATATTTTTACAGTAAAGCTGTTACTGAACAGCTACTGTAACAAAAACCCCTGGAAAACCGATCTGATCTAGAGTTTTTCCGAGCGGTTTGCGCTTTTCCTATACTTTACATTGAGGCAGAAACACTGCTGCAAACTGAAAAAGTGCTGCAGGACCCACGTTTGCGGTTTGTTAAAAACCTCAAACCGCTGGTGTGCACCAGCCCAATAACATTAGCTAAGCGTTTTCACAGACGGAAGCGGTTTGCGAAACGCTTCAAAAACCGCTCGGTGTGCACCAGGCCTAACATGTATAAATACATCAGAGGGCAATACAAAAGCTTGGCAGACGAGCTTTTTGTCACTGTTACAAGCCTGAACGGAGAAACTGGGATTGATCACAGTTTGCAGCAACACAGACACTGAGGCAGGGAAATTCTGTGCAAAATGTTTATTGAAAAATCGTGCTTCAGACAATATAATGCAAATTCCATCAGGATTGCAAAGACAAATATACACTATGATGCAATCACCACATGCATATACACTATACAAGCAAAGTGCAAATCCCCAAAACCCTATCTATCTATCTATCTATCTATCTATCTATCTATCTATCTATCTAACTAACTAAATATATACAGGATATATACACAGGATAAATATATACACAATCACAGTACAAGGAGGCAGGCAGAAATCACGGTCACAACAAGCATAAAGTCAGCAACAATCGAGCAATCACGGTACAAAGGAGCAGATAGGAATCGAGGTCAGACAGGAAATAGGTCCAGTAACAGGGTGGCGGACACAGGAATACAAAATACCAGGAAACCAGAATTGTCCAGATACTCCAGCTTGTGAGCGCAAAGTTCTGGCACAAGTTACATCTTGCAAGGCCTTTATATAAAGAGGACATACCTGCTGCATGATGGAAATGCATAGTCCATAAAAGTTTAAGTCAATGCTGCCACCAGCAGGCAGAAAGTGGCAGAACATGATTCCTGACAGTCCCTAGGGTTGTACGACAGACAGGGGGACATGATCTGCCTGTGGAGGAAAACAGTTTTTGCCATTTATTTAGAAAGGGGTCCTTCACAGTGAGAGTGGTTAAAATCTGGAACATCTTACCTCAGGAAGTCGTAATGGCAAATTCTATATCCGCATTTAAAGAGGGCTTGGATGCTTTCCTTTCATTGAAGGGCATCGTGGGCTATAATTAT
Organism: Hyperolius riggenbachi; assembly: GCF_040937935.1. Taxonomy (NCBI): domain Eukaryota; kingdom Metazoa; phylum Chordata; class Amphibia; order Anura; family Hyperoliidae; genus Hyperolius; species Hyperolius riggenbachi. Next base: position 225,102,275 of record NC_090649.1, read on the forward strand.
TAGGCCCTTCCCAGAAGAGTTGATCGAGGGATTTATCTGACTGCCATCTGCATTCGGGAAGGAATTTTACCCTTTTAAAGGGAAGGTCCAAGCAAAAAAAAAAAATGAGTTTCACTTACCTGGGGCTTCTACCAGCTCCATGTAGCCATCCTGTGCCCTCGTAGTCACTCACTGCTGCTCCAGTCCCCCGCTGGCAGCTTTCTGACCTCGGAGGTCAGGGCCACATTGCATACATTTTTACGCATTCCAGCTAGTGCAGGAACAAAAATGTATGCGTTGCACCACTAACGCGTAAAAATGTATGTGTTAATGTTCCTGCACTAGCGGGAATGTGTAAAAATGTACGCAATTGGGCCCTGACCTCCGAGGTCAGAAAGCTGCCATCGGGGGACTGGAGCAGCAATGAGTGACTACGAGGGCACAGGATGGCTGCATGGGGCTGGTAGAAGCCCCAGGTAAGTGAAACTCATTTTTTTTTTTTGCTTGGACCTTCCCTTTAAGGCTAATTGGCCCAGGCCTTGTGAGTTTTTTTTTGCCTTCCCCTGGATCAACTGGGATATGTGCATGTTCAGGATGGTGTTGATTTATTTTTTTATTATTATTTATTTTTTTCTGGTTGGACTTGATAGACAAACGTCTTTTTTCAACCAAACTAACTATGTAACTATGTCTCCCTCCTTCCCTCACCCCTAGTATTGTAGTCAGATGTTCCCCACCCCCCAGTACTGTAGTTAGAAGTCCCCCTCAGTATTGTATTTAGATGTGTCCCCCTACCTAGCTCTCCTCCAGTTCTGAAGTCAGATGTCCCCCTCCCCCCAGTATTGTAGTCAGATGCCCTCCCTCCCTCCATTATTGTAGTTAGAGGTTTCCCCCTCTCTCACCCTCAGTATTGTATTGCGGACAGATGTCCCCCTCACTCCCCTCAGAGACAGGACCTGCAGCGCCTGGAACTGGGAGGAGGTGATTGTGCTGCTGGCTGCAGCTGTAATTCTCTTTGCTGTGCTCTGTAACGCTATGGTGGGAGAAAGTGTGCACTGCCACACACTGCAGGAGGGGGACCGAGGAGAGAGAGGGAGAATAGTTGTCATCCCCCCTCCCTGCGCCCAGAGGCTGGAGCCTATCCAGCCTCCTCTTCGGACCAGCTGTAGTTTACTTCGTATAGCACTGGTGGCATGGAGTGAGGTGTAGTGGCAGCAGACAGACCATTGAAGTAGAGTTATTATATGATGTATGTCTGTTTGGCTTAACTTTGAGACATGCTTTAATTGGTAGGAGTGAAATGCACTGCACTAACCATGAATAATGGAGTAAGTTCTTGGTAGTGTGACGTTTATGTGAACTAACTGTAATCTTGTATGGGTCAAGTGTATAATTCAATGCCCAGTCAGTCTATCATCCGTTCTAAATAAATTGTTATTAATGGTAGGGAAATTTTCAGTATTATTTCCATGGACTGTTTATGACAGCGGTGCCCCTTAATTGTATATTGAATTTAAGTTGCTGACTCACATAAGGGACTCGGATTGTAAGAGGTGTGTGTGTGTTCCGTATTTCTGTCTTAATACGCTCTATACTATCATGGCTATAATTTTGTATTGTGGAAAGAAGATAAATTATGATAGATTCCATAAGGCCTAGCTTACATTAAATCCATTACAGTCCAAATGTAACATATTTCAGTGGATTTCAAAAGCTGTAGCTCACAGCAACACACGCGTTGCAACATGCATTACCTCATAGCCAGCCATTTAAAAAGAAAGCAAACTATGCATGGCATCCTCTACGATTGTGGAATCATTGCAGCACCTTGCTATGTGCATGTCATAACGCAACACACATCGGGGGAACATAGCCTTATTTTAAAGAGGAACTCCAGTGAAAATAATGTAATAAAAAAAGTGCTTAATTTTTACAATAATTATGTATAAATGATTTAGTCAGTGTTTGCCCATTGTAAAATATTTTAAATCCCTGATTTATATTCTGACATTTATCACATAGTTACATTTTACTGCTGGCAAGTGATGAAACTAACATCCTCCAAGTGGTAGACAGGTCATGTGTATGCTCATTGTGTATTTGAATCCCATGAGTGGGGTGTGCACTTTTTTGCAGGTAAGCACTCATCTGTTTTTAAGTAGCGCTGTTCATTTCTTTGCTATGATTTATTGATTGATTTATTTCTGGTCAGCTGCTCCCACTTAATAGTTTTCCTTTGGTGTATATGCAGAGCCTCTGTTTGGGTTCAAGGTGCGTTTGCAGTTTCTGGGGGGGCTCAGCGCATCTCTGAGCTGAGGCCATTCAGAGGCGGCCTGGTGATGCGCTGATCCCACTTTTTTTGCGCAATTCTCAATTTTACTGGTAGCGCGCCCAGGCTATGCATATGCATAGGTAGAATTTAGTTAGTGTTAGGTCCCCTCCCATGGAGGAAAGACTTCTTCGACAGTGGGAGGGACAAGTACCCCCTCCCATGGAGGAAAGACTTCTTCGACAGTGGGAGGGACAAGTACCTAACAAATTGCAAATTGTTAGTGAAACTAACATCCTCCAAGTGGTAGACAGTTCATGTGTATGCTCATTGTGTATTTGAATCCCATGAGTGGGGTGTGCACTTTTTTGAAGGTAAGCACTCATCTGTTTTTAAGTAGCGCTGTTCATTTCTTTGCTATGTTATAAAACATTAAAAGTCTCCGGGCGCCGCTTGTAAAACGTTATTTTTCTCCGGCGCCCTTTTTTCCTGTTGGGCGCCCATTAAACGATATTTATTATAGGAGTGAATGGCGGCGCCCTTTTTGTCCACCTGCCTCATGCGCCCAAATTTCTTGCTTTCATGAACACAACTTGTCTGCAAGGAAACACACAAACAAGAAATAAATTCCAACTTAGTTTTTGTCACTATATGATGAATGGCACGGATGGCAGGGACAGGTGATGTATAACATGTACCTAGTATTATGTACAAAGTGGATTAAAGCTGTTAAAGGTGGAGTCGTGCCAGTACAGTTGTTTATTGGTTGATGGTTTGGCTTGTCTTTATACCTGGAGGCCCAGTCTTGTTTAATACATCCTGGGAGTCCGTTTTGCAAGTTGGCTAGCACGTTCCTGTTCACTGTGTAGAGTGTGAAGATCTATGCTTTTTGTTGATTGCAAGATTAATAGATGTTTGTGGTTCTTTGCCTAATATCCATGCCTTCTATAATGGGCAAGTTACTTTTTTTTTCAGGCCTTCTGAATAAAGTCAAATACATTGCAGCTGGTAGGATTATAATTGGCGAGAATTTTACGCTAAATTCTCATTTAGACAATTTAGATCATGTCTTTCTGATAAGCGTATGGTAATGGTAAACGTAACCTTTTCAGACCATGCACAATCATTAGAGTATATTTCACAAAACAGCAGTAAACTTAACCTAGACAGAGCAAATGTTGTAACTTGCTATTTACATGCATCACATAAAATGTAAAAGATGAATGTATTTGTGTAACTCCCTACACCAGATTCAAAAACCTCAGTAAGCTTAATATGTACTGTCTGCATATGTAAGGTTTTTATTTATTTTGTTAATACATGCCATTGTCACAATAAGTTGAGGTGATGTAGTGCTGGGGAAAGGGGGGGGGGGGGGGTTGTCAGAGTGTATTCTTGGTTTAGATATACTAAAAGTTTGAGAACATGTGGAAAATACAAAATTTGCACTGAATATTTCTAAAGAATAGACACTTGGGTATAATGGAAAGAAAAATACCATCTAATCTGGTATACACCTGCATGTGTGGTACAATGCATATTTATTAAACATCCTGCCAGGAAGGCTAGAGGATAGGGAGATCATTTTCAAAGGCTCCTGACAAAGCAACAAACCCTAGTAGAGAAGCACAAATGTAATTATTCCATGAAGCTCTGAAAAACTCCATGAGAGTTGAGGCAATGGAAATAATGGTGGAAACACAGAATAATGACACTTTGCAAAATTTTGACACTCTTCACTTAGGGGTGTACTTACTTTTGTTGCTAGTGGTTTAGACATCAGTGGTTGTGTGTTGGGTTATTTTGATGGCACAGCAAATTTACACTGACTACAAGCTGTACACTGACTACTTTGCATTGCATCTAAGTGTCATATCTTCAGTGTGTCCCATGAGAAGATATAATAAAATATTTACAAAAAATGAAAGAATTGTACTCACATTTGTGAACTACTGTCATTATAAAATAGCCATTAAAGTACACATGAAGTAAGATAGATATGGACGCTGCCAACTTGATATTAAAACAATTACAGTTACCTGGCGGTCCTTCGGAGCGTTCATGCATCAATAGTGTCTAAATTAACCACACAAAATAAGCATGTGGCTAAGCCATTCAAACATCAGTCACACATCTGTTCTGAATGCTTGTTTTAGTGCCTATGGTTAAAGGTTTGAGGCAGAGGGTCAGCAGGACAGCCTGGAAATCAGAATTGTTTAAAAACAAATAGATGTGGAAGCAGGACATTTGGGCACCAGCAGCTAATAGACAATTTGGGCGCCAGCATAGGCACTAAGCAAATACAGTAGAGTCTCATTTATCTGGAAAAGGCTGGGATTGCCTAATGCCGGATATATGTCGATTGCTTGAGAAGTCAAGTAACCAGCGTTAAATATAAGACTACCCATGCCCGTTGATTAAAAGCAGTGTATTGTGCAGCTGTAGTGACTTATGAATGCTCCAGGCACAGGTCTTCTTCTCTTCAGTAACTCCCAGAGGCTTTGTGGCATCCTCCGTGCACGGTTCCTATTCCTCATGTGAACCGATGCGGGTCAGGTGACATACCAGGGAGCCATAAAAGGACAATGCAGAGCCTCAGGGAGCATTCGTAAGTCACTACCACTGCGCAATACTCTGCTAACTGTGGTAGGAATGCCCCAATTCTCCCCCCAGTGAGTTGAGACTGCCAGATGCCCTAGTTCCTGTTAACCGAGACTCTTCTCTGCATCAGCTATTGGGCACCAAACGCAGAAATTTGGGCGCCCAATAGAGGGCACCAGGCCTGTCCAAAAATACAGGAAATACTGAGGCCTTTAAGAATTATTATATTCATGAGCTCTGTAATTTACATTTCACAGAGGCTAGACTTAACGAAGATCTAAAAAGAATTTCCTAATAACTTCATGGAGAAGCAATTCAATTCAGGTATGTAAGGAAGGCACAAGGACAAAATGAGTTTGGGGAAACACAATAAAGTAATGGTGCTTCAAATTTTAGATTGCTCCCAGCTAAACAGAGAGCTAGAGCTTGGTCTGTGATTTGGGCCCACAGACTTTTATGGTGTTGGATCACAGATGATTGCTAACATATTATTTATCCTGGCTTCAGGGCTGTTTGGCATTATTTTGTGCACGTACACACACAATGCTTTTTATCTGTCTGAATTGGCTGTATTAGATATCCTTATTCACTTTACATTTGAAAAAGTATTCACTTCACAGGTGTTCAACCTGTGATTATCTGTTTCTTGAACATTTATCTTAGTAGGTTAAAATCTATAAATGCATGCATATTTTGGTTTTGATTTACCATAGTCCCTTCTTTATCCTGTTACATTTTTCTACTCTCATGAAATGATTCCTTTCAGGGATTGTACTTTATTTTACAACTGTGCTTTTATGCCATCTACTGGCACTCTTTTGTAAATGCATTTTATCTGTTAAAGCAAACTACTGATTAACCGGTGCATCAAAAGCAGAGTTCATTAACAGTAACGTGTCAATGCACGAATTAGCCGTATAAATGCCATGTGAAGGCAACACACAGCAATTTTATTTCCAGCAGTTATCTATTGTGCATAGAACAATTATCGCAACCCGACTTACCTGGCCAGCCTGCCCCCTAAAAACTCTCACAGCTATTGGAACATGATCATGATCAACCCAGTTTAGTCAAATACTTTAATTGGGGTTACAGAAACACTATGGAGAGGAGCCGGAGGACACTAAGAAACCTCACAGACTACTGGGGGTGAGGGGGGTAGGTGGGTTGGGGGCGGTTCACGGACTGGAAAAAGCCCTAGATAAGTAAAAATCTATTTTTCCCCAGTTTAGGTGTGCTTTAGAAACTGCAGAGATCACATAAAGTAAATTCATAGTACATGGTCTTTTCTACATTGGAATTCTGGATGCTTTGACTTAATCACATATACCTAAAACACAATCCACACCACAAACACTATAACGTTTCCCACTCTGGAAGGCCTCAGGGGCGTTTTATAGTGTGAAATGCAATTGCAATACAAAATGCAGTGCAATTTTACAATGCAATGTTTCTGCTATGGCTTTTATGATTTTCACTGACTTCTAGAAACACAAATTGATGCAGCATGCAGGACAGTTGTGATCAGGCAAATTGGATCACCTGTGCCCATCAAGGAGTATAATAAGTACATGGGGGCTGTCGACCTGACCGACCAGATGCTGGCACCTTTCAGAATTGACTGAAGAAGAAAGGCCTGGTATAAAAATTGTGTTTTACATTCTACAGGTGCCCCTATATAACGCTCACAACATCTACAAAAAAACAGGCCACAGTGACAATTTTCTCTGTAATCCAGAGGGTGGATTATACCCACCCTCTGACTTCTGACCTCTGGTTTGGCTAAAGACTCTACAGCTTTTGACTCTGGCGGAGAGTACCAATGTATTTGTGTCTTATGGTATGATACCTTGCTGTACTTGTTTAGCCTTCTGGTCAAATCTCAGTGAATAATCCACCCTCCATGACCAAGCTAACAAGGTGTCCCCTAAAAAATATATTCTAAGCCCTCATTACGCTTTTACAGTCTTTTGTGTGCCAAAAAGGTATCTGATTATGTATATGGTGTATCATTTTAACTGTGACAAACTGACAAATATTGGTTCTTTTACCATCCAGAGCCAAATCCACATTTTGGCAAGGAAGCTGGAATATGGAATCTATCTCTGTGTTTGTTTGGGTTTACTCTGAGGGCTTTTGTTCAAGCCTACGACCTAAAAGCAAACAGCCAAGTATGCTAATGATCTGCTCACAAAACTGGCCATAGACTGCCAGGAATATTGGTGTCTTAGTTTTACCATAGAGCAGTTAGTGGTGCATATTGTTCGGTGTCAAGTCCTGTGTAAAAAATGTGTCACTTCTGTATTTATGAAATATATAGTAGTAGAAGTAGTAATAGTCAGTGGCAGTTGTAGTAAATGATAACACTATTTTATAATAAAGCTGTCAACTGTGTGTATGTATGTCTGTCTGCCACACACATACCCCTCCTGTTCTGCCATGATGGCAAAAGGTCCAGGACAATGTCCAGAGAGATGGCACTCCTGCCTCACGCAGCCTAGCGCATACCGCGCACGCACGCGCACGCGCACACACACACACACGCACACACACACACACACACACACACTTACTTTTGACCTAAAAAAGCCAAATGCAATGACCTACCAATAGGCCAACCACCAATGTCTTACCCATGGGCCTTGGTGCAAAGAGTGCATTAAAAGCATGTCTCTAATGCTGCACAACACATACCAAAAACCAAGGCTGCCTCTAGTGATGAGCACAAATTTCCATAGATGTAATTTCGCATTGAAATTCAAAATTACGATGCAAAATAGTGATGTGATAATTTCGGGAAAAATCCTAATTAATTTTGTCAGTAATTGTAATAATTTGCAATTTTGCATAACATTTTAAAAGTTAATAGCAAAGTCCCCATACATGCCATTGCCACCAAAATTGCTACATATGTTAAAGAAAATAGTGGGTACAAGTCCCCAAAAATTTTTTTTTACATTTACGTTAAATTTTGTGTAATCATAATTAGCTGATTACAATAATCACTAGCTACCTCTACTTGATTGGCAAGCGATGCAAAATGTGCATATGGGTCCCAGGCCTAATATGCGGTACTCCCCTGGTGTTGGTAGTACCAGTAAAATTGCAGTGCGCTGTTTTTACTACGTGAATTAGACACAAGGGGCCTCCATTGTTCTCCAGTGTTTTCTCTTAGGTGATATTTTTAAACTTGTCAATAAAATGCCTTTCAAGCCAACAGAGAGCAAGAAAACACTCAAAACTATTTTGATAGTACCTTTTCACCTACTTTTTGAAACTTTATATAGTTGGAAAGTCCTGGAAAGGCATCTTAAACTAAAGATGAAAAATTATCTCCTAGGAGAAAACTCAGGTGAAAAAGCGAATAAGGCATAAGATAAGGTTGTGCATCAATGTCATTATCATAAATAAGCTCTGCGAGTTCTAGAATCCATTCATCTTTCAAAACTCATTTGAAGTTCAAAAAGCTCATTTGAACAGTAACTGATTACAGGATTGTTAAAAGAGGAAAATATGAGTTTTTAGAAGTAAAACATTATGTAAAAGTTGCAGGTAAGTTCACATTTTATAAAACATCCATTATAAGGCAAACTTGTTCTGTGGTTTGTAGCCATTACACACTTAAATACATTACAGCTCCTAAAATGTGTTAACAGCAGCACTGAAAATGTGTGTTACTGCCTGTGGCATAAACTTCTTAGCGGCTCTACTAAACAGCTTAATTAATTGTGAAGTAATTCCTCATTGCCTTGTATCCTTGTAGACAACACAAAATGTGGGATTTCAAAGAACACCATTTCTTCTTGCGTGAATAACAATGACTAATATTTTTTTTCACAAAATTCTGACTTGTATCATAACAGTACATGGCAGATCTGTGTGTACGAAAAATAAAAACTTAACATACACTGTCTTATTTGTGTATGCATTGCAAAGATATCCAAAAGGGTGCTGAGAGTTCCATCCTTATAGAAGAATTTAATTTAAAATTTGTATTTTATTTGCATGTGATTCCCAGTGTTATGGCTGAGCAGGTGAAAATTGCTACATCAGATTTTAAGGCAAATCTGTCCTTATTGCTTACTGCAAATCTGTCCTTGTGGTAAAGCATACCTGGGTCATGCATTTACATCTTGCTCTGCCTCCTATAGAAAAAAGCCTCAGCCTTTTCTTTTTATCAAGAGCACAGAGGAATGTTAGAGACCATGGGCCATGTGCAATTCACTTTTTCAGCTGAGTTATCTTCTAGGAGATAATTTTTAATCTTCAATTTAAAATAACTTTCCAGCACTTTTCAACTTAAAAAGTACCAAAAAGTAGGTGAGAAATGACTATTAAAATTATTTTGAGTGTTTTCTTGCTTGCTGGTGGCTTAAAAAGCATTTTATTGACAAGTTTAAAAATATCACCTAGGAGAAAACTCAGGTGAAAAGGTGAATTGCATAAGCCCATATGCAATTAACTTTTTCTCCTAGGTGATATTTTCACAGCTTGTCATAAAATGTCTCTTAAGTCACCAGCAATCAAGAAAATACTCAAAATAAATATGATAATACTTTTCAACAATTTTGAGGTACTTTTTTAATTGTAAAATGCTGAAAAGTTAGTTTCAAGAGAAGATGAAAATTATCTCCAAGGAGATAATGCAGGTGAAAAAATTTATTGCATATGGGCCCATGGTCCATATGCAATTCCCCTCTTCTCCTGAGATTTCTCCTAGGAGATCATTTTTCATCTTCAATTTAAAATAACTTTCCAGCACTTTTCAACTGAAAATGTACTGAAAAGTAGGTGAAAACTTGCTATCAAAATTATTTTGAGTATTTTCTTGCTTTCTGGTGGCTTAAAAGGCATTTTATTGACTAGTTTAAAAATATCACCTAGGAGAAAACTCAGGAGAAAAAGTTAATTGCATACGGGCCCATGCAATTCACCTTTTCACCCGAGTTTTCTCCTAGGAGATAATTTTTCATCTTCTATTTAAAAGAACTTTCCAGCACTTTTCAACAAAAAAAAATTACCAAAAGTAAATGAAAAAGTACTGTCAAAATTATTTAAGTATTTTCTTGCCTTCTGGTGGCTTAAAAGACATCCTATTGATAAATGTAAAAATATCACTAGGAGAAAACGCAGGAGAAAAAGTGAATTACATATGGGCACATGACTTATGATCCACTTCTCTCTGTTAGAGGCTGTGCCTACCTGTACTGAGCTCATGAAGGAGATGGCACATTGCTGAGGTGTTGTCTGTTTTAAGGAAACACAGGTACGCTGTTGATATTGATTTATTCATCTTTCTGAAGAGGTTAGTTAAGTAAGACATGTGTCACTTAGAGATAGGCTATATAAAAAAACAATTTTTAAATGATTTGGTTCAGAAGTATGCTTTAACCACTTCCATTCAGACCTTGCTTCCCCCTTATGAACCAGAGCAGTTTTGACATTTTAGTTATATCCCTATTTAATCAGCAATATTGTTGTCCTACTTATGACACCTAAATGAAATGTATATCTTTTTTTCAAGACTAACTAGGCTTTCATTGTATGACATTTTTTCTCTCGAACAATTTTGTTTTCTATGCATTTTAATTGGAAAAGGAGGAATAAAATTGAAAAAAATAACACATTACTTCTCAGCAGGGGTGCTCGGATACCCCTTTTTAAAATCCGAATTGATTCAGATCCGGATACCCAGATTTCCTGATCCAAATTGGATATCCGAATCCAAACTTTTTGGTATCTGAGTAAACTCGGATATCCGAACCCAATATATCCTGGATATCCGCCCGGATTCGAATATCCGGATAGAAAACTAGAAGTGACCTAAAAATGGCTTAACCACTTGAGGACCCAGTCTTTACCCCTAGTGGTGCTCATCAAAGCTAGGATATCCGAGTTACTCGGACATCCTAGCTCTTTTTTCACTATTCGAGCTCGAATACCGAACTCGAATAGTATTAGCTATCCGGGCTGTGCTATCCGAGCGCACCCGGATAGCAATCAGATATCCGGAGAAATTCTAGCTATCCGAGCTCGGATATCGTCACGTGCTCGGATAGCGTCACGCCAGACATCACCTCGAGTCCTCACAAGCGAATCAGAGGGCTCCCAGCCCTCTGACTGCAGCCAATCACAGAGGGGGAGCCTGGCCAAGCCCCCTTCTATAAATAGCGGGCGCCATCTTGCCTCACTCGTCCTGCTTGCGACTTACTGACTGATAGTACTGAGAGAACTGCTCCAGTGCTTTTTGTCTGTGTGCAAGTGCATTTCCATTGCTCTAAACCTAGCGTTTTTACACTCCAACACTTGATATTCAACTGTATTGCTTTGTATTGTAGATAGATTGTATTTTAGGCAGTTTAGTTAGTGTGATTAGGGACTAGGGAGGGAGACTGTCACTGGTGCTGCTGCAGGCCTGCAGCCAGCAGCTAGGCCCTGTGCCTAGGCAAGCCAGCCTGCCCTGCTCTGTGCTCTAGTCTCTAGTTACCTTACCTGTGCTATCACCTGTCCTACTCTACTCCTGTACTACTACTACTACTCCTGTGTTAGATAGATTATTGTACTATTTTGTAGTTAGCAAGGCCCAGCTTTACTGCTATACCTGTCCTGCTGTATCTGCTCTCAGTAATCTAGTCACACCTGTTCTACTATTTAGCTCGATTCTTCTATTGTTTAGTTAGTAGTACTTACTGTGTGTACTCACTGACTGTACTCTAGTTTGTGTTTAGGGACCGTCAGTCAGCGTCAGCTAGGGTCTTAGTGTGCGTGCGCAGTGCACATCTGCGCTGTCAGCACCCTCCAGTTAGTGCTACACCCGTCCTCCTATTGTTTATATATACTACTTCTATTGTGTACTATTAGCTGAATTGTACTGTAGTCTGACACCGTCAGTCAGCGTCAGCTAGGGTCTTTGTGTGCGTGCGCAGTGCACATCTGCGCTGTCAGCACCCTCCAGTTAGTGCTACACCCGTCCTCCTATTGTTTATATATACTACTTCTATTGTGTACTATTAGCTGAATTGTACTGTAGTCTGACACCGTCACTCAGCGTCAGCTAGGGTCTTTGTGTGCGCAGTGCACATCTGCGCTGTCAGCACCCTCCAGTTAGTGCTACACCCGTCCTCCTATTGTTTATATATACTACTTCTATTGTGTACTATTAGCTGAATTGTACTGTAGTCTGACACCGTCAGTCAGCGTCAGCTAGGGTCTTTGTGTGCGCAGTGTGCACTCTCTCGTTAGCACTACACCGATCTCTGCTGTAGAGTACAGTACACCTGTCCGTCACCTCACACACCCACCACCACCAGTCCCACCCCATTAAAGTACCCCACTTGTCCCACCCACCTTTACATACATAATTTTTTTTTCATTTGTATAATATTAAAAATATACAATGTCTGGAACTGGCAGCCGCGGTTTGGGCAGGGGCAGCAAGGGCATCGCCAAGAGAGGAGGTCGTGGGCGTGGCAGCCGCGCCACCACCACCATGCGCAGTTCTGCGTCTGCACCAGTGGCTATTCCGCCATTAGCCACTGGCCGTGGACGCCTTGGACGCCCAACAGCTGGGAGTCACGCTGCAGAGACACAGCAGCAGCAGCAGCAGCGTGTGGCCCAGATGTTCCTCCCACCGCCAGGTCGTAGCCGTCCTATTGAGAAGGACGCAGACGCTGTGGTGGAGCTGAGGGTGGATGAGCAGGCCACCATTAGCTCTGGAACCGAGTCCTCCACCCCCGCCACCACTCCTGTTCGCAAAAGCAGCAGCAGACGACCAGCACTGCCTGGTGAGCAGGAGGAGGAGTGCAGTTCTCCAGCCCCAGCGGGCGACACCAGCACCCTGTCACTCAGCACCTTCTTATGGACCCCAAGCACAGAGAAGGTATGGAGTGCTGTTGCGGAAGAATTGGCAGAGGAAGGAATGCTCATGGGCACTTTGGGGGATGATGCTTTGGACAGTCAGACAGTGGTGACTGTCCATCCGCCCATGCATGCAGAAGGGGAGTTTGGGGGATCCCAGCAGGGCATGTTTGCGGAGGGGGAGAATGATGATGACAGGGTGCAGGACAAAGACTGGGTACCAGGTCCTGGGAGTAGGGATGTCATCAGCTCTGAGGAGGAGGACGAGGATGCGTCTGCGGGCCTTGCTAGAAGGATCAGCATCGCAGGCATGGGCAGGATCACAAGTGGGCGTGGTATGCAGGCCACACAGCGTGCTGATCAGGAGACGAGTTCTGCCAGTGCCACCACCAGCCGCACCAAGAACCCCCCCCCCCAACCACCACAGGGAGACCAGCGGCAGCAGCACCCTCCAGCCAAAGGGGCAACTTCACCTCCCCAATATGGAATTTTTTCACCCTTCCATATTTGGAGTGCAAGTATGCCACCTGCAACCACTGCCGCAAGCAGCTCAGCAGAGGGAAGGAGCCCTCTTTGTTTGGTATCCACCTCTCTGGTCGACCACCTTGCAGGGAAACACTTTCACGAGCATGAGGAGTTCGTGAAGTTGAAGGAAGCTGGCAGTGGCAGACCCGCCACCACTGCGAAGCCGTCGGCAGCAGGAGTGCGTCAGCAACGCACTGCTCCTCCTCCCTCTGCAACTCCTGCCGCCGACACTGAGGCCTGTTCTGGCAGCCAGTCCTCAGTGGCCTCCTCTGCTCCCTCCACTGCTTCCCGTGCCAGCAAAAGGCCTCGCCAGACCCTGCTCAGCGACACCTTCCAGGGGGTGGTCAGGGTTCTGCCACCCAGCAGCCGTCGCGTACGTCAGCTGAACGGCTTGCTGGCACGGGCCATGTGCTCCCAACTCCTGCCTTATTCCCTTGTGCAGGAGGGGAGCGACATGCGTGCGCTCCTGATGTGTGCAGCCCCCGATTGGCCAATCCCCAGCCGACATTATTTTGCACGCACGGCTATCCCTGCACTTCACCGCTCTGTGATGGCCAATGTCGGGAGAGGGCTGGAGCACGCGGTGGGTCAACGGGTCCACGTCACCATGGACTCGTGGAGCAGCCGGTTTGGGACAGGCCGCTGTCTGTCCTTCACCGTGCATTGGGTCAGCTTGGTGGAAGGGGGAGAGGAGGAGGGAGCAGCATCGGCCGGCACTGTCAGAGCAGCAGCAGCACCAACAACGCAGTGGGTGGTGCCACCATGCAGGGTCAGCGGAACAGCAGCAGGTTCCTCTGATCCGCTTCTATCCCCTGGCACACCAGCCCAAACCCCCCGCCTCAGCAGCAGCGTGAAGCCCCGCCACTGCCAAGCGCTGCTGGAATTGGTCAGCCTGGGGAAGACCAAACTGACGGCGAACCACGTCCTGGCCAAACTCAGAGAGCAGGAGAGGAATTGGCTGACCCCCAGAGGCCTCAGAGTCGGAGAGGTGGTGTCCGACAATGGGGCAAACCTGGTTGTGCAATCAGCAGGGGAGACCTGACCCACATCCCCTGCCTGGCGCACATCCTAAACCTGGTAGTCCAAAAGTTCCTGCGGACCTACCAGGGGATGGACCGACTCCTTGAGGTGGCAAGGAAGGTTGTGCGTCACTTCCGGCACTCGCTTGCAGCCGCGGCGAGCCTGGAAGAGGTGCAGAAGGAGCTGTACCTGCCACAGCACCGGCTCATGCTCGATGTTCCAACTCGCTGGAACTCCACCCTGGCGATGTTGGAGCGCCTGGTTGAACAGAGGCAGGCTGTCAGCCAGTACGTTGCACGAGCAACAGTTGCCTCCCTCACTGCAACTGGGCGTGCTGCCACCAACCTCCCGTCCATCATCTCCACGGAGGACTGGGGGCACATGCAGCAGGTGTGCTCAGTCCTGGCACCCTTCCTGCAGGCCACCAACATGGTGAGCAGGGACCATACAATGGTGTGCGAGTGGGTGCCCATGGTGTGTGTGCTGGACAGGGCCCTGTATGCACTGCTGGAAGAGGGAGCGGCAGCCTTGGACAAGCAGGAGCTGCAGGCAGCTTCACAGGCCACCTCTGAGGAGGAGGGCTCAGAGTTGGTGGTGGTCCCTGACCTTGCTGCTGATGAGGGGGAGCAGCAGAGCGCAGCTGGACTGGTGCGGGGGTGGAGAGAGGATGAGGTGGAGGGGGCAGAGGAAGAGGAGGACAGCACTCTCGGCTCTGGGGATGCCGATGATGTGCCAACAGACGTGGCCAGACTCTTCCCAATGGCAGCGCACATGCTGAGGTGCCTGCGCAAGGACCCAAGGGTGATCCAGATGAAGCAGAGGGAGGACATCTGGATCTGCATGATGCTGGACCCACGTCTGAAGGGGAAGCTCAGCCAGTTCCTGCCTGCAGGAGGAGACCGTGCGCAACAAATGCAGGTGCCTGCATCCACCAGCAGCGAGTGCACGTGCACCACAGACCTGCTGTCTCTGACCCAAGAGCTCTACATGAGTGTAGAGCTGCCAAGGACTAGAGAGGAGGTGCCTGCAGCAGCATCCTTCTCCAGTCCCAGGCAGCGCTTGACCCGCACGGTGGCTGACTACATGGGGTCCTTCAGCGGGCTTGACAGCGTGGCCCCTGTTAATCCCATGGAGTATTGGGTCAAGCACCTGCCGATCTGGAGCGAGCTTGCGCAGTACGCCCTGGAAGTGCTCTCCTGCCCCCCCTTCCAGCGTACTGTCAGAGCGTTGCTTCAGTGCAGCCGGGGGAGTCGTCACTGAGAAGCGATCTCGTCTGTCTCACAAGTCTGTAGACAGACTGACGTTTCTCAAAATGAACCAGGCTTAGGTGGAAGGCGAATTCATGGCCTCTGTTGTCGGCGAGAGGGGGATATGAAGTGACGACTGGCACACACACATACACCTGCTGCTGCTGCTGTTGTATTTCATCCTGCTGTCTGTGTCTCCACTGCCAGGGAACACATTACAAGGTGCTGCTGCCCATGCACCACCAGCTATTACACTCAAAAATAGCTGCATTCAATTTGAAAAAAAAAAAATTGTAATTAATTTAGAGGTGTCCGGGTTGAAAACTGTGCTGTCCCAATTGTGTATTGGACACAATGTGGGCTTCACGACCGCTGTCTGGAACCTCATGCTGTGTATTTACGGCCCTGTAACCACCGCTAGGACCCAGGGCCTACTATGTCTCACTGCCTGCCCTCCTGCCTGCTGCCAAATGCCAGTCTGCCACACACTTATCCTCCTCACGCTGCCTGCTGTTATATTTCCTCCTGCTGTCTGTGTCTCCTCTCCACTGCCAAGGAACACATTACAAGGTGCTGCTGCCCATGCGCCACCAGCTATTACGCTCAACAATAGCTGCATTATTTTGAAAAAAAAATTGTAATTAATTTAGAGGTTGCCCGGGTTGAAAACTGTGATGTCCCAATTGTGTATTGGACACAATGTGGGCTTCACGACCGCTGTCTGGAACCTCATGCTGTTCATTTACGGCCCTGGAACCACCGCTAGGACCCAGGGCCTACTATGTCTCACTGCCTGCCCTCCTGCCTGCTGCCAAATGCCAGTCTGCCACACACTTATCCTCCTCACGCTGCCTGCTGTTATATTTCCTCCTGCTGTCTGTATGTTTCCACTGCCAGGGAACACATTACAAGGTGTTGCTGCCCATGCGCCACCAGCTGTGACGCTCAACAATAGCTGCATTAATTTGAAAAAAAAAATTGTAATTAATTTAGAGGTGTCCGGGTTGAAAACTGTGATGTCCCAATTGTGTATTGGACACAATGTGGGCTTCACGACCGCTGTCTGGAACCTCATGCTGTTTATTTACGGCCCTTGAACCACCGCTAGGACCCAGGGCCTATTATGTCTCGCTGCCTGCCCTCCTGCCTGCTGCCAAATGCCAGTCTGCCACACACTTATCCTCCTCACGCTGCCTGCTGTTATATTTCCTCCTGCTGTCTGTGTCTCCTCTCCACTGCCAGGGAACACATTACAAGGTGCTGCTGCCCATGCGCCACCAGCTATTACGCTCAACAATAGCTGCATTATTTTGAAAAAAAAAAATTGTTATTAATTTAGAGGTGTCCGGGTTGAAAACTGTGCTGTCCCAATTGTGCATTGGACACAATGTGGGCTTCACGACCGCTGTCTGGAACCTCATGCTGCTTATTTACAGCCCTGGTACCACCGCTAGGAACCAGGGCCTATTATGTCAGTCACATCACACTGCCTGACACACACTACTCCTCCTCCTGTAGCTGCATTGAGCTTCTGCTGTCTGTGTGCTGCTAACACTGCCAGGGAGAACAGAAGAAGAACTATTTTCTGCTGCCACCTGCCCACCCACTCTCCTAACGAGTACCGACTAATTACCACTTACTACAAATAGCTGCAAGCCTGCAACTACTTCCTCCTCCTGCTGATGTCTGTGTTTTACCACCGCCAGGGTACACAGAAAAAGGCGCTGTGGCTTGCAATGTGCCACTACATACCTATTATGCCATCAACACAAATATAACTATGGTGTTATTAAAATAAAATATTTCCACAAATGAAGTAAAACAAAATATTACAAAAGAAAGGAAAACCAAGACACATAATATAAATATAGAGAAGAAGAGGAAGAAGAAGAAGAAGAAGATGAAGAAGAAGAAGATATAGAAGAAGATGAAGAAGATATAGAAGAAAAAGAAGAAGAAGAAGATAAAGAAGAAGAAGAAGAAGACTGCTGACCAAGGTCATGCTGACTATATGATCTGCTAATATATCCCTGACTAGATAGATGCTAACAAGCAGACTGATTGAATAAGAAGAAGAAGAAGAAGATATAGAAGAAGAAGAAGAAGAAGATATAGAAGAAGAAGAAGAAGAAAAAGAAGATATAGAAGAAGAAGAAGAAAAAGATATAGAAGAAGAAGAAAAAGAAGAAAAAGATATAGAAGAACAAGAAAAAGAAGAAGATATAGAAGAACAAGAAAAAGAAGATATAGAAGAACAAGAAAAAGAAGAAGATATAGAAGAACAAGATGAAGACGACGTAAATGAAGACTGTTACAACAACCATTTTAGACACACCTTCTCATGCAAACACTTTTCATGAAGTTAATTTACTATTTTTGATACCTTTTTTATAACTACTACATCACCACATAATCACTTGATGTTTTTCTTCATAAAAAGGTGGTTTCATGCATCATTGACCTCCAATACAAGTTTTACAAGCTATTTAAGGCCAGCTCGAATATTTTACTCGAATACAGACTCAGATAGTGACGTCGGATATCAGAGGTCGAATCGGATATTCGATTAACTCGGATATTGAACTTCGAGTTAATTCGGATAGTTTATTATCCGAATTCGACCAAACTCGAATAGGATAATGAGGTATCCGAGCAACACTATTTACCCCCCCTTAAGGACCACCGTGTTTTTTTATGATCTGTGCTGGGTGGGCTCTGCAGCCCCCAGCAAAGATCAGGTTGCAGGCAGAGCGATCAGATCGCCCCCCCTTTTTTCCCCCCTATGGGGGTGATGTGCAGGGGGGGTCTGATCGCTCCTGCCTGCCTGGGTGTTGCGGGGGGGGGGCACCTCAAAGCCCCCCTCTGTGGTGAAATTCCCCCCCTCCCTCTCCTCCCTCTTCCCCCCTGGTGATCAGGGCTGCACAGGATGCTATCCGTCCTGTGCAGCCTGTGACAGGCTGTCCTCTGTCACATGGTGGCGATCCCCGGCCGCTGATTGGCCGGGGATCGCCGATCTGCCTTACAGCACTGCTGTAGCAGCAGCGCCGTTCAATGTAAACAAAGGAGACATATGTCTCCTGCGTTTACATTTAGTCTGCGAGCCGCGATCAGCGGCTCGCAGGCTATTCACGGAGACCCGCTCCGTGATCTAACAGGAAACGGCCGCTCGCGCGAGCAGCCTTTCCTGATTAATTAGGGAGACACCTGGCGATGCAGATGTGCGTCGCTGTTCCTCCAGTTACCACTTTGCCGCCGCACGGTATGAGTGTGCGGTCGGCAAGTGGTTAAAAGGCTTCCAAAAGTCTCTTCAAATGTCAAAAACCCCTTTGGAATGCAGTGGCGTAGCAATAGGGGGTGCAGAGGTAGCCACCGCATCGGGGCCCATGGGCCAGAGGGACCCTGAAAAGTCCACCCTCTATCACAGTATTAGCTCTCTATTAGCCCTGTGCTTGTAATAATGACTTCTATAGATGCTTTGAATAGTAGTAATCCTTAACACACTGTTCCCCATCCCCCTTCTTGCCCCTCTGACACTGTGGAGGTTCTTGGCAGGTTTTGGTGCGCCATATTAATTGTTATGTACAGAGTGTTTGGGGGGCCCCATGTAAAACTTGCACCGGGGCCCACAGCTTCTTAGCTACGCCACTGTTCAAAGGTCTCTCTTTCTTTCTCTCTCTCTCTCTCGTTCTCTCTCGTTCTCTCTCTCTCTCTCTGCCTTCGAAAGGGATTTTTGCCATTCAAAGTGATTTTGGCTTCTGCTCGGATATCTGAATAAACTATCTGCCTGGATTTCGGATTTCAGATGGGAAATCCGAGCTTGCTCGGATAGTCTAGTCGGATTTTTAAAAATATCCGACTTGCTATTCAAAGGTCGGATAGTGAAAAAAGTTTGGATTATCTTGGTAGTTCGGATATCCGAAATCTTGCTGAGCACCACTGCTTCTCAGTTTTACCAATACCAGTTTAAAAAATAAAAAGCGCTATTTTAGATAAAAAACACAAATTTTGTTTGGCTATTTCTACTGTTTATCACAAAACTTAAAGAGACACTGTAACATCAAAAAGTTCCCCTGGGGGGTACTCACCTCGGGAGGGGGAAGCCTCAGGGTCCCAATGGGGCTTCTCTCCCACGCCGTTCTCTGTCCCACGGGGGGTCTCACTGCAGCCCTCCGAACAGCGGCCCAACAGCTTGTTCAATATTTACCTTTCCATGCTCCAGCGGGGGCGCTGTTGCAGCTTTTGGCTCCGAAGTAGAGGGAAATACCCGATCTCAGTCAGGTCCGCTCTACTGCGCAGGCACCGGAGACTTGTGCCTGCGCAGTACAGCAGACCCGACAGCGATGGGGTATTTCCCCTTATTTTGGAGCTGAGAGCCGCCACAGCGCCTGCGCAGGAGCCGGGAAGGTAAATATTTACATCGCCGCTGTTTGGAGGGCTGCAGCGAGACCCCCGAGGGACGGAGGATGGCGTGGGAAGCCTCATTGGGACCCTGAGGATTCCCCCTACCGAGGTGAGTACCCCCAAGGGGAACTTTTTGATGGTACAGGTTTTCTTTAAAATACATTCCTTTCACAATTTATAGTGAAGATATTTGATTCTGAAATAATGCTACAGTTTGTATTTTTCACTATGAACTGAGAAAATAAAAGTATTTTTAATGGTAAAACACAATCTTATTGGCTCAGGGAATATATATTCCAATTCACCAATAAGTACTGCAGCAAATAATGCTGGAGGTTTTGCACAGGAGCAAGCCCAACTGTGCACAGCTGTGTTCAGCTACAACATGTATATCTACGTCCTCGTGGCTTAAGTGAAGTCACAGAGGATGTAGATATACTGTAGTGATGGAAAAAGTGATTAAAGAGGAACTTTAACGAAGGACTGAACTTAATTTTAATCAGTGGGTGATTCTTTTCTCACAAGAAATCTTTACGTTTTCTCGAATAGATCCTCAGGGGGTTCTGTATGGCTGATATTGTGGTGAAACCCCTCCCACAGTGTGATGTCCTGACAATTTGATGTCTGTGAACCTCATTGCATTGTGGGAAACATTTTTTCCCAACTGCCAAGCAAGCAATATCTCCCTCTGTGCATAGAATTTTCAGTACTGAACATTCCATACGGATCACCTGGCAGATAAATGATACCAATGATAAATTTAGGAATGTAAATCAGGGAGAGGAAAGATTTTACAGTGGGCAAACACTGACTAAATTATCTATAAATTAATATTGTTAACAATTAGCAATTTCATTCCTTATGTTATTTTGACTATAGTTCCTCTTTAACCACCTTTCTCACCACTACAGTAAGGAATCAAGTGAAAGCGGTGGTGCACATCCGGCTAAAACATCAATTTTATTGCTTCATCTTAAAAAGTCCATCCACAAGACATTATCCAGCAAAACAGAGAGAGGTACAGGCAGGCCATTCAAAATGTGGTGCATCATCAGGACAACCCGCCCCCATAGCATGACCCCCCTTAAATAGTATCTCACCTATTGAGGCAGGCAGATACCGGCAGAAACGCTTGCTCGGCCATTCCGCTCGATGGAACGCATGCCAGTTACGAGTATCGACTCATTTCCTCCTTCTTGGAGATTCCATCAAGGACCCAATAGCCGAAACTATAGGGCGACCCGGTGGGTTCTCTAATGACTTGTGAATTTTTGGTATACAATATCACACCAGATTACGTGGGAATTCTGGTAGCAACTTATTTGCCACAATTCTGTCCAGCGCTCCATCAGATATTGCCATCTGTAACAATTTTTTAAGTTCCATCACATAAGAGGGGGTGGGATAACTTTGAATAAGTCGAACTGTCCTCTAATTGTCTCATTCTGCAGGATAGTCCTCAGTTACTAGCACTACTACCCCCTCTCCCTTATCGGCTTCCCTGATTGTCAAATCAGATCTAGATTGGAACCATTTAAGGGCCTCCCTTTAAGCTGTTGTTAAATTTTATGTTGCTCTGGGATAAATCAGAGATCTACACTCCTCCAAGACTCTTTGAAAAATAATTCAAAAAGATCCCCCCTGTAGGAGGATTATACGTTTGCGGTTCAAACTTCAAAGTATATATGCATCTATTTTGGCCCCCTTACGCGTCAGTGCACCTTCATCAGTGCACTTGACGTACTGTGTGACTTTTGCGTTCCACGCTTGCGACCTATTGGTTGCGTCTGACACATAGTATATGCAGCCAGGATATGACGTCAGCTCCAAGAGGCAGGAAATGAGTTGACACTCGTAACTGGCGTGCGTTCCACCGATAGAAATGAAATATACAGACCTCCACTGTACCTACTCCTAACTATTGCCTGGTGAAGCGGGGTCATACCTGCGAAACACATTGCATTTCCCCTGGAGTATGTAAATAAATGTGTTCTGCTAAACTTTTTTGGCATATCTTGTGTCTGTTTGGAGGAAGTAAGTCCTCCACTGCCTCCACAAATTGTAAACTTTTTGGACAATTTTATTCTTCTGACGCCTCTGTATCCCTGTTACATTGTTCTAAGTCCACCCTTGGTGGAGGGGTGTCATCCCTCTTTTTTCCAAATCTACAGAGAGTGACTTCTTAATCCTGAGTGGGGTCAGGTCTAATCTCCCCACCTGCTGTTACAGTGGTTGCCTTTGAGGTAACACTGCTTTGTGAGTATATTTGTATTTACTCTATCAACTTTATCCCATATTACCAGTACATACTACACTATATTTGGCTCTTGGTGTCCCTATCTTTACTTTCTTTGCAAATGATTATAAGTTGATGCAGGCATACGCAATTTTTCCATGCAAATAGCTTGAATCCTGCATCAACTCATAATTATTTGCATCTAATTGTTTACTAGGGAGGATTGGATATGCCGATTTCTGATTCCAATAGAATTTTTTTGTTTGTTGGTTATTTAGTAAATTGTAAAAAAAAGAAAAAAAAAGTGTTTTTGCGGAATTCTCTATTTTTTGCAGCTGTACCTATTATGCGCAGTACGCATTTCTGATTGGCAACCACAGTAAACTTCCACATTGTTTGATTGACCTAATAATTTCCAGTCTTCTGATTAAACAAACAATTCCGATTTCAAATATACAATACTGGCTCTCTGATTGGTCCAATACTTTTGAGTCTTGTGATTGCTCTTAGATTTCAATAAGTTGATGAGCAATCATGTTTAGTTTAGAGCTAAGCACACTCTGGCTAGTAGTGCTGCCTAATACTTCATACAGTTACTAAATTACTATTCTAAATTACTTTATAAAATACCTGATTCTGATATCTAGCAAGTACAACTATACATCTAGCTTCTGCAACACCTTAAACAGTGAAAAATGTTTAACGTCAAATCAATGTCAGAGAGTGACAATCACTCAGTTATAATAAATATATATATATATATATATATATATATATATATACACACACACACACACATATATATATATATGTATACATATATATATATATATATATATATATATATATATATATATATATATAGACCTACATACACACACACACACATATATATATATATATTATTACTTAGTATTTATATAGCGCTGACATATTACGCAGTGCTGTACAGTGTATATATATATATATATATATATATATATATATATATATATATATATATATATATATATATATATATATATCTATATCTTGTCACTAACTGTCCCTCATCCCTACGATTGCCATATGTCTATATTATGTATTGTAAGTACTGTAGTCTAGGGCCAATTTTTTAGCGGGAGCCAATTAACTTATCCGTATGTTTTTGGAATGTGGGAGGAAACCAGAGTGCCCGGAGGAAACCCATGCAGACACGGAGAGAACATACAAACTCTTTGCAGATAGTGCCCTGGCTGGGATTCGAACCAGGGACCCAGCGCTGCAAGGCGAGAGAGCTAACCACTACACCACCGTGCTGCTGTGTATATATATATATATATATATATATATATATATATATATATACACACACACATACATATACATTATATATATATATATATATATATATATATATATATATATATATATATATATATATATATATATATATACATATATATATATATATATATATACATATATACACACACACACACACACACACACACATTATGTATCTAGAATACACCCTGTTCACCTACAATTTAGATGTTGTTGACTGGGCTGCAGAGTGAGAGTGATTAATGATCGGCAA
Organism: Hyperolius riggenbachi; assembly: GCF_040937935.1. Lineage (NCBI taxonomy): Eukaryota > Metazoa > Chordata > Amphibia > Anura > Hyperoliidae > Hyperolius > Hyperolius riggenbachi. The sequence continues at coordinate 225,125,989 of NC_090649.1, forward strand.
ATAGTTAAAGATGCTGTGGGCAGGAGCTGTTCTGTAAGGGCAGTGCTGAAATCCTATCTCCTCTTTATTTGCTCAAAATCATTAGACACATGCACTTCAGTAGTGACACTGACTGGATATACTCTGGGCTGCAATGAAGCACATCTGCTGCACAGGTAACCAATATAAGCTACATTGTATTTGATCATCACATTTTGTATGCTCGTGTTTACTAATTGATTTCTAAATATGTTCTATACATAATCCAAATATTATAAAAGTGGAGAAATATTGTTTAAAGTTATTAGTTGTACTTTAAGTATTGATTATACTCTTTTATCATGTCATCGTTCTTATGTTATGTTATACTACATGCACTAGATGGTGATTGTGAGATATATATATATATATATATATATATATATATATATATATATATATATATATATATATATTCAAATATCTATTCACAATGCTAAAAAGGCGTTCATGAACAGGTGCTCTTTACACTGCAGTGTGCCTAGTATTTTTCTCTATCTGATAACGCAGATAATTTCAGCTATGTAAATAAAGATCAGGATCAAAGCTAATCTTTTTGCCCTATTTATTTACAGTGATTAACTATATATAGTACCTTAGTTGTGGTGCATATAGTGGGGAGTGAGTCATACTTGTATTGCCTACTTATAACCTATTTTGTATATTTATGTTTTGTTACTGTTTTAACTAGATACTTTAATGTAGAATTTAGATGCACAATATTTTGTGATGTACTTATTGATTTAATGTTTGATTATATATATATCAAAAGATACAACTGTACTATAGTGGGGATTTGCATGTTTGGAGAATAATTTTGTCTATCACTATTTGTTATTCCTTCTATCATTTATATATTTATGTAGAAAATAAAATATATTAAGGATTCTGCAGTCTATTTTTCAGGCCTTTGGATGGTTCTTGTAAGCCTCCATGTCGCTCAGTCTTCACACTGTGAAAACATGAGAGAGAAATGTAGACTTTTTAAGGATGACTGTGAAGGACTCTGGAACACAATACAAAGAGTGTGCAAATATACAGGTACTCTTTAATGTTATAAAACTTAATTTAAAAATGCACAATATTAATATTTTTTTCATGCTATATTCTTGTGTCCTGCATGTGTCATGTACTTATCTAATGTGCGTGACTTTTATATTTACTGAAATTCTATTGTTTAGTAACTTTGTGGTAATGATTCTGGTTTATCATCCACAATTCAGTGTATAGATTGAATAATTTACCCGCACAAAGCATAATCATTCGTTGTTTTGCTTTGGAGCTTACACTATACATACACACAAAATAAAATTTTCATTTCTATTTAGCAAATGGTTATATATATATATATATATATATATATATATATATATATATATATATATATATATATATATATATATATATATACACACAGGATCTTCTCAAAAAATTAGCATATTGTGATAAAGTTCATTATTTTCTGTAAAGTACTGATAAACATTAGACTTTCATATATTTCATATATAACAGTCAGTGATGGTCTGGGGTGCCATGTCAGCTGCTGGTGTTGGTCCACTGTGTTTTATCAAGGGCAGGGTCAATGCAGTTAGCTATCAGGAGATTTTGGAGTGCTTCATGCTTCCATCTGCTGAAAAGCTTTATGGAGATGAAGATTTCATTTTTCAGCACGACCTGGCACCTGCTCACAGTGCCAAAACCACTGGTAAATGGTTTACTGACCATGGTATTACTGTGCTCAATTGGCCTGCCAACTCTCCTGACCTGAACTCCATAGAGAATCTGTGGGATATTGTGAAGAGAAAGTTGAGAGACGCAAGACCCAACACGCTGGATGAGCTTAAGGCCGCTATCGAAGCATCCTGGGCCTCCATAACACCTGAGCAGTGCCACAGGCTGATTGCCTCCATGCCACGCCACATTGAAGCAGTCATTTCTGCAAATGGATTCCCGACCAAGTATTGAGTGCATAACTGAACATAATTATTTGAAGGTTGACTTTTTTTTGTTTTAAAAACACTTTTCTTTTATTGGTCGGATGAAATATGCTAATTTTATGAGATAGGAAATTTGGGTTTTCATGAGCCGTATGCCAAAATCATCAATAACAAAACAATAAAAGGCTTGAACTACTTCATTTGTGTGTATTTGAATCTAAAATATATGAAAGTCTAATGTTAATCAGTACATTACAGTACATTACAGAAAATAATGAACTTTATCACAATATGCTAATTTTTTTAGAAGATCTTGTATATATATATATATATATATATATATATATATATATATATATATATATATATTAATGACAAATGCTTTCTTTATGTGAAATCTGGAATATTCTTACAGTGATTTGCTTTGGAACTGTTAGGCTTGGTGGTGTATTCTCCACAGTCAGCATGCAACGCATGAGCTGGCGTGGAGGAGGTACACACACTAGCACAAGGAAACAGGCTATCCCTAGTATAGTGGAGGGGAGGACTGACTCCAATAGGAGATTGTGGCGCACAGAGCCGGTGCAGATCTGACAGCCACAAACAATGCTTTCGTTATAACGTCTCAGCGCAAAGTAGCGCTGAGCGCATAAACCAGAACTGAGGAGATCAGGACAGGTAGACAGAATGAACGCTTGCTAGCTAGCGGCTACTTAGCGACAGCAAGCGTCCAAAACCAGACAGACTGGAATGAGGCAGCCAATGCGATGCGGCGATGGCGTGCCTCACAAAGACAGGACAGGACAGTCAGAAAATAGCAGGATTAAGATAGATGAACGTAACACAGATAAATATACAATAAGTATGTTTTCCTAGCGTATTACAATTACAGCTATCAATGAAACTATTTGTAACGTCTGACTAACATATGTATATATCGGCAATGAACCGATATATGACATAAGCAGGAACGCTGACTAGGAATGGAGTAACACAGGGAACAGGGCTCAGAAGGATTCGCTATATCTTCGCAGAGATGAACGCAATCCACAAACGGTAACAGAACAGGATTCAGAAGGATTCGTTATCTCTTCGCAGAGATGAACGCAATCCACAAACAGTAACAGAACAGGATTCAGAAGGATTCGTTATCTCTTCGCAGAGATGAACGCAATCCACAAACGGTAACAGGACAGGATTCAGAAGGATTCGTTATCTCCTCGCAGAGATGAACGCAATCCACAAACAGAACCAGGAGCAGGGTAACTACCTCAGCACGGGTGGTCACGGTACGCGCAACCTACCAAAACGTGCTGGAAAGCTGACTAACTGCACACAGGATATAAACAGTTCGTGTACGTATACATCAGCGACACTGATGTATCAACGTAACACAAATACAAGGAAAATAATAAACGTGCTGGTATGCATATATATTGGCAATGAACCAATATATGATGCAAAGACCAGCAAAGTATCTTTATAACAAGAAACACGATCGGGGGCTAAAGCGACAGCAAGGCAGGCTTAAGCTGAAGCTATGAAAACCCAAGGAAACCCTGCAGGAAGCAGATCTTTATACTGAGGTCATCCAATGGGAGCAGACATGCAGATTCCCACACAGGTGAATGATAATCATTCACAAGCTGACAGCAGGGAAAGACAGACAAAGCTATGCAGCTTGCATGGAAATAGATCAGAACTGCCTGAGCTGCAGCACTACTACTTCCAGCAATAGCTGCTGCAGCAGCGATCATTACAGGAACACTGTCGTACGCTGATATAACCTAGTTAGTTAACTGGTGTTATTGTTGTTGTCATTGTAAGACAAAAACAATAAACAGAAGTACCTGTTGTCCTGTTTAAGATGACCACCTCATTGTATCATTATAAATAACTGAAATATGACTACTATTTATTATTATGACTATTTTTCACAGAAATGTAAGAGCCTATGATCCCAAATATCATGTCAAGGTGGAAGGTCCAATATATATACATAAGCAACTCCTTATAATTGCTTAGCGTAATATTGCCTCTATCAGCTACCGCTTTTCCTGTCTGGGACATACTCCATCACTTATACAGTCATCATGGTCAGTAGAATTGTCCAAGTAGAGGAGGGGAAATTAATGCCATCATCTTGTGACTTATTAGCAAAGTCCATGGAGCATCTGAACAGTCAAGAAAAGCCATAAATGTCACCATTCTGAAAACTAGAGACCCAGGCCTACTCAGATATACATATGTTGTAACATTTGTAATTATGCGGTTTTACTGAAATTGTACCATAACTTTGAAAATTGTATTTTTTTATCTCTCAAACATCCCAGATTATTTTCTTTTGCTTGTCATGGGTAAAAGCATGTCTATATAACTAATCAGTTAGCTTTTTGGGCACACGGCAGACTGTTAACTACCAGTAGCACTAAAGGCCATTTTTTTCACCAAATCTAATATAATGTCATTCTTTCTTATCAAAGGCCCTGGAGATAAATGTTACCATTTTGAAAACTAGAATGGCGGCGTCCGCCAGCAGCCTTCTGCGCATGCACAGTACGACATTTTCTCCTACTGCTTATGTGTATGGAGCTGCCGGCGGCAGAGCGTGATCGAGGACATGCATTGCTATCTCTTGCTTGCCTGAGTCCTCCTCTTTCACTGTGCTCTCTACTTGCACTATGCCCACCCACCCCCCCAGGCTCCCAAATGTCTGTTCCACTATGCAGATATGATGTTGTCATGCTGTGTTGGGAATGTTGTGCCTGGAGACAAAAAGCTACAGCGGAACTGTACTGCTGTCCACTCTGCAGACACAAGCTGGTGAATGGTTGGTCCCACAAAACCTCAGTGTTAGTAAAGTCGTGTGTGGCAACAGTTCCAATCTGTTGGCTGCCATGTATGGCACATGTCTTAAATGTCGTTGTGCAATGTTTTGTGGTAAAGTACCCCAGATTTCAGGATGTCTTGAAGCAGGCCAGAAAGGTCTCTGGCCATTTCTGATGATCCCATACGGCCATGGCTCGCCTTGCTGTGGTTCAGTGGCAATACTAAATGCCTATCAGATGCAAGGACCCTGAGAAGCAAGCATGTCCCGGCTTGACCTGTGGCTAGAGCTGTCACAATTTGCCATGGAGCTTTTGGCTTGTCAAGTGTTTCTATCCGAATGGGTGTTCAGTGCAGCTAGATGGATCAGGACAGACAAGCAAAGTCGCGTAGAACACAGCAGTGCCACTGACTTAACATAAAGAAGGCATGGATCTAAGAAGATTACAGCACTGATGTGTAATACAATTGTTACGCATTATTACCCTGGCGCATGCCAGTTACCTCAGGCCTCATGTCCACACTTGGGTAGCATTGGAGACGGAAAAGATAAGGAAGCTTCTGCACTGGAGAAGAGTGGAGAAACGAGTGACACTGATGGCTGCTGCGGTGTGAACATGAGCTGGCTACCTATACTGAAAGGGAGGTGGGAAAAGGAGGGATTAAGGTATCTGGCTACCTATACTGGAGGAAAAAGGGGAAAGGGTAATCTGGCTACCTATACTGGGGGGATAATCAGGCTACCTATACTAGAGGGAAGGGGGGAGGGGTCATCTGGCTGCCTATACTGGGGGGTCATCAGGTTACCTATACTAGAGAAAAGGGGGAGGGGTCATCTGGCTACCTATACTGGAGGGAAGGGGAGAGGGGTAATATTGCTACCTATACTGAAGGGAGGGGGGGGGGGGGAGGCTGGTGACATTGACCTTCGGCGGTATAGTGTACAAATCTGGCCCACCAACAGCACAGCACACAGTATCTAATTTTGTCCAACTTCAACTGGCTGTACCCAAACCAAAAAAATTATATGAACCATGGCGCATGCCAGTTGTTTCAGGCCTCATGTCTGCCCTGGCCACAGGCACAGCTATCCTATACCACCACCCAATATTTAATTTGGTCCAACTTCAATTATTTGTATCCCATCCAAAAAAATTATATTATTTATTTTATTACCCTAGGACATGCCAGTTACTTCAGGCTTCTGTGTCATACAGAGGCTGACATCTAGATAATTATTTGGCAGGAAATTTTTTGGGCCTCTATCTCATCCAGAGGCTGAAATTTAAATATTTATTAAACTGGTAATTGCCCAATGTTTAAGTCCTCAGTCACGTATAGAATCTGCAAGTAAAATATTGATTTTGCAGGTAATTGCTCAATTTTTCAGGTCTCGCATAGTGTGGCTGCTATTTCAAATGTTTAGTCAGGTAATTGCTCAATCTTTCAGATCTCACCTAAGGCTTGATTCACAAAAGGGTGCTAACTTAGCATGCCTAAAAGCCCCTTAGCACGTCTAAAGCCCTTTAGGGTGTGCAAAGTTTTGCGTGCCAAGATAGCACGCGCAAAGTTTAGCGCTGCCTATAGCGCATGAAATATAGCACCGGATGCACCTGAAACGTTGAACTGTGCGATGTTTCGGGCGCACCCGGTGCAAGATTTTCATCGCACCCGGTGCAACGTTTCACGCACTACGGGCAGCACTAAACTTTGCTAAATTTTCAGACCTCTGCAACAGTGGATGCAACTAAGAATGTTTTATCTGCCACCTTCTCCGGGCCCATGCTACAGTGCCTGCTACAAATAACATAAAAAATTGACATTTTAAAAATAACTTTAATAATTTGGTAATAGCATGCTGGATATTTCAGCTTTCTCCTACAATGGAGGCAACTAACAATGTCTAATCTGCTGCTTGCTGCCTTCTACAGGCCTGCAAGTATCGGGAAACATTTTGATGACATAAAATGTTTAAAAATGTCATAGATCAGGGTGCCCATTGCGTCGATCATGATCTACCAGTAGATTACAAAGGACTTCTGGGTAGATCGGGGTTAGACATTTTAAAATAGTGCACCTGGATGCTGACTGTGAAGCACCGGCGTACCATCTAATTGTGCTGCTCTGCTGCAGGTGACCACTTGGGGCGAACTAACGGGTTGAAACACGGGCACAGAGCAGTAACAACTAACCTTTCAGGACCCACACAAGGCGTCTATCTTCTTCCTAGGCATCCATCACATTGGTAACAGTGTCCCCATAATGACGTAATTGCATGTCATCACAGGGGGTGCTGTTACCAACGCGACAGACTCCTAGGAGGAAGAAGATAGTCACTGGGTGTGGATCCCTGAAGGTGAGTTGTTACTGCTCTGTGCCTGCGATCTCCCCACTGCTGTGCCTCCCTCCTGCAGGCACCTATACCTGGCTTCCTATACTTGGCTATGTATACTTGGGCACACCTATTCCTGGCTACCTATACTGGGTCACCAATACCTGGCTACCTATACTTGGGATACCTATGCCTGGCTACCTATGCTGGGGTTGCCTATACCTGGCTACCTATACTGGCGGCAGTTGTGCCTGGCTACCTATACTTGCGGTATCTGCCTAATTGTGCTTTGATTGGGGGGAGGAGATTCTGAAGCTGTCAAATCATGCTGCGATGGAGGAGGGGGGGGGGGGGTAATGCAAAATTTAGTACTTGAAATGTTGGTAGATCTTAGTTTTCAAAGTAGCTCGTGAGCTGAAAAAGTGTGGGCACCCCATCATAGATAAATTAGCAATAAAATATATTTCAGGCCTCTCTAGGGGCTGGCATTATTGTCATAGGGTAGGAAGGATGGTGAGGCTCTAGAGCAGTGTTCCCCAATCCTGTCCTCAAGGCCCACCAATGGAAATCTAGAGGGGTAGATAATCAGCTCCGCTGAGACACTAATTACCTCACCTGTGCATGTTTGTGGTTTGCTGCAAAACATGTACTGTTGGTGGGCCTTGAGGACAGGGTTGGGGAACACTGCTCTAGAGTGAAGTTTCTCGCACCACATATTTTTAAGGCCTCTCATATAGAGGATGCAATTACAAAGCTGTACACCAGTTGATGTGAAATATTTGAAATTTTTATGACATACACGTTTTAAAAATGTAATACATAAGTTTGGAATTACACATATTTCAGGGCTCTCTTAGGATTGGTGTTCTTTTCCATCAGGCAGGAAGGATGGTGTGGCTGTAGAGTCACAAAAAGTGAGTTTTAGGTCACAAAAAGTTTCAAAATGTAATAGACAAATTTGCATTGACACACATTTCTGGTCTCTGCTAAAGTGGCTGCAATTGCAAATAGCAATTTTAGGCTGGTAACCATTCTAAAAACCTTTATTTGAAAAATCTAGAAACTATGTGTGATTTTTTGGGCTTTTATGCATGAACAAAGTCTCTGCATAAAATATGTATTTTTTTGTGGAATATTGTGCTCTTGTTCCACCTCTGCCATGCCACTGTTCAGGTTTTGGTACGCTTTGTACAACTTTTTTTCAAAGAAATTGTGGCTGCAGAGATACCCAGAAGGTTTCAGGCCATTAAAGTCAATGGTGCTCTTCACGAACGATTGGTTTGCGAACACTCGAGGTAACATTTACAAACATGCAATGTTCAGCTATGCCTACAGGCTAGCAATTATCTAAGGAGAGCAAATTAGATCAGGGATTAGCTCAGCAAGGCCATAAAGTTACATATAGTTACTTAGAGATCGTTCAGGACTTGAAATATCCTAAAGATCAAAGGAAAATCTACATATGCAGTAGTAGGTAAAAGCGTAAGCACAAAGCATGTTTTTTATTCTTTGAATTATTCTTTTTTTATTTTTTTTTGCTTATTATTATCTAAAAGCTAAGTTAAGCCATTTCAGGAGGTGTATTTGCTGTACTTCCAAGGAGTGTTCTTCACCTGAGCTGGTGAATCACATCCATTTATTTTTAATAATGAACACATGCTGAAATAAACTTGAACATGTTGTAATATCAATGTACGTTGTGCAGGTAGTCTTTGTTGATTTTATGCTTCAGCACAAACATCAATTCTTTTATCAGTATTTAGTGTTTGCTCCTAATATTTATTCAGCTGTGGGTCTGTAGGGAACACTATTGTTGTTATGCCCCAATTATTTTTTTATTCTAATCTGGAAGGTAATAAAATCTGATCTCTATGAATGTAAATGGGGAATGTGAACAAATTAAATTGTAATCAATTATTTTGAACAAAGTGATCAGGGTCTGTTTTTTTTATTTGCATTTTAGTGTGTGTGTTTGTGTGTAAAATATGTATCTCTTTGTTTTCTTAGTTGTATATTGCCAAATATTATTTACGCTATACAAAGAACTAATTTGTTTGCCCCCAGCTCTTGTGTAAATAAATGTGTGAGCTCCTCTGAAGGTCAGTTAGTGACATGGCTGTAAAAACTGGAAAAACACTTAAGGAGATGTCAGTGCTACATAAATGCATAATAATAATAAGCATGGTGGTTAGCGCTCTCGCCTTGCAGCGCTGGGTCCCCGGTTTGAATACCAGCCAGGTCAACATCTGCAAGGAGTTTTCATGTTCTCCCCATGTCTGCGAGGGTTTCCTCTGGGCACTCAGGTTTCTTCCCACATCCCAAAAACATACAGATAACTTAATTGGTTTCCCCCTAAAAAATGGCCCTAGACTATGATACATGCACTACACGATACATACATAGACATATGTCCATAGTAGAGACTAGATTGTGAGCTCCTCCGAGGGACAACATACTCTGTACAGCGCTGCATAATATGTCGGCGCTATGTAAATACTTAAATAAATAAAATACTAATAATAATATAGTGTAAGTGGAAAGGGCATGTGGACAATTAAAAAAAAACTTTATATTAGAGTAACTTTGTGTAATTCATGAGTAAATAACACAAACTGATAGCAGGAATTCACAGTAAATGGTAATATATCAGCACTAGTGAAATTAATAATAATAATTAAAATATGTGCATATGTGTATATTTCTGAAAACTCTCAGCTTTGTAGGTATATAATAAATAAATAAGTATATTTTTGGGGAGGTGAACATTTTAATGAAGTTAATGTTCCATATTTATGTTTTCACTTCTCATCTTTACCACAGACTACTTTATCTTAGAGCACATGTAAAGTTAGAGGGGTATGAAGCCTGAACAAGCATTCAGGCTAGATGTTCTGACTGAAGTTTGACTAAATTAGCCACATTCTTGTTGCAGGTGTGTGATTCAGACACTACTGTACCGAAAGAGATCAGCAGGACAGCTATGCAACTAGTATTGTTTAAAAGGAAAGAAGTATGGCAACTCCATATCCCTCTCACTTCAGGTGTGCTCTATAGTGTAACTCCTACCTAAAAATAGTATCTTTAAATCTGAATAAAAACAGGCTTGACATTTCTTCCATGTTTTTATCACTGTGAAGGTCTACACTGAAGAAGTTTGCTCTCAGTGACCCTGCCAACAGTACAGGAAGTACGGGAATTTCAACAGTTTTGAGCTCAAAATTTGCATCTTAAAAATTATGAAGTTCTGGGGTGTAGCCGTTTCTGATGCACAGTATTAGTCATCTGCTCATAGCTCAAATTGCTGACTGCCAAACACTGCCCTAGGCAATTTTAATGTCTAGTGAATATCTGTCTGTCTATCTATCTATCTATCTATCTATCTATCTATCGATCTATCTATCTATCTAGGTCATCAAACATGCTTATGTGTTAATGCTTTAATGTTCATACTTTGAAAGCCTGGTACTTATGATTATGTTGAATTAATGGTATTTTAGGTAACTGTCAACTGGAAAGTTTAAAGATCTGTAATACAACCATGTATTATTTCACTGAGAGATATCCAGATTTTAAAGCCTGTACCTGCTCAGAAGACATCTACTGCAGTGTTAAAAAGTTATTTGGAAAAGAATGCCAAATACAAGGTAATCTCTTTTATTATTATTGTTTTCAGCACTGATGTTGCTTTCCATGTACAGTATCTGTTGGGCTAGTATCTTCTCTTTTGTCTTTTTGCCATTATAACTGTCACCAAAGACATCTGTTTGATAAGGTTCAGCCTCATGAACGTGGTATGTCATTGGGCAAACCAGCCTCCTCTTTAAATTCATGTAACATTTATACATGTTAACCTGTTTAATTTATTTGCCAGTCCTCGATATTATAACTTAACATTCACAAATTGTTTTGGAAGGATTTGATAGGCAAGGTTTCAAAAAATAGATAACAGTATGTATTTTCATTGTGGGAGGGGGTTCACAATAGCACAAAGCTATTACAGGATAAACAATTGTTTGTTGTAATGACCTGGGGTAGATTTCCAGAGTCAGCGCACGCCGTGTGCGCTGAGCAAAGGAGAATCTCCACAATCACGGAAACAGAGTACCCAGTAGATAGATGTATATGTATGTGGAGAGGAATTCCAACCAGCAGGTGGTGCTGTGGAGCACAGACAAACAAAGTCTCTGCACATCCACAGATGTCAGATTGGAATTGTACGACTTGAGACAGAACAGAGCAAACAGAAACAAGACAGCAAGACAGAAGAGAACTGGAACAGAAAGAGACTATGTGAATGTCTACCAATCTAGTCGCCGCCCAGAGACGGTAGACACTTCACATCAGAACAGGCCAGAGTGAGAACACCAATCGCAGGAGAGGCGATTGTACAAGACTGAGTAAACACAGAACATAGGTGTAGTAAGAAAGACACAGCAAACCATTACAATCAGAATGCCAAGGAAAATAACAAATGCACTAGCTAAACGCTGTCGCCGCACGAGAAGCGCAACCGCGACAATTAATGAGGGATCTCCACACGATAAGCGTATCAGAGACAAATACGCGCCAACCCTGACTAACACATGAACACAGAAAACACAAACAAACAAATAACAGAAATGCTTGCTAATCGGTTGCCTTACCTCAGGCAACAGCAAGCGTTTGCTCCAGACCGACAGACAAACAGGAACAGGTCAGATAGGATCCACTACTCTTCCGCAAGAGTGAGTGCGATCCGCACACAGAAACAGGACTGAAAGGATCCACTGCTCTTCCGCAAGAGCGAGTGCGATCCGCACAACAAGACAGACAGAAGGAGTAACCAGTAGCAACCATAACCAAGGTTATACTCCAAGATTCAGACTAGAAAGATCCACCGCCTCTAACGCTAGGGCGAATGCGATCTATGTTCAGGACAGATCGATTCACTATCGCCAACCGCTGGCGACAGTGCAATCGCAAGGACAAGACAAGACAGAATAGGCAATACAAATAATGTACAATACTAGCACACTAATAGGAATGCCGGATGCAATCCTCAATATTAACTTCACTAGAAAGTCGAGAATATGATCCAAATAGACTGAGGCTCAAGGTAGACTAACAAACAGTAACCTGATGACGAGCAAGGAATTCTGGGAGGAAGTGACATTTATACTCAAAACCCTCCAAGGAAGCCAGCAAGCAATTTGCATGACAAGTGGATGCAAATCCATCCACAGCAGCGAGCTGACAGAAAAGGCCTGTTTCCCCCGGACTTGCATTATGCAAGCTGTATAAGAAACTATCCAAATGTCCAGGGAAACAAGGTCAGCAGAGCAGATCGTGACATTTGTATATAAAAAAAACCTGACAAATATGGGACTGATTTTATTTTTGTAGGAGAAATGGATATTCAGATTAGAGGTAGGAAGCCAGACCATGTTGCCAGGCTTATAGTCAGGGTCACATCTTTTCTGTTTGTATAATCTTTACTTCATGTTTGCTTGAGGGAGTCATGAACTCCAAGCAACTGTGATAAGTATTTTATTATTATACTAAAATTTGGCTAATGGAAGGTGATATGTCAGCCCAAGTGTCTGTGCAGTAGAGGAAACATCGTAGGTACTAGGGATGATCGCAAAGGGCGATTTCCGATTCCGTAGAAATTCGTAATTCCGTCAGAACTAAATTCTGTAACCGTTACATTCCGGCGGTATTTCAAATGAGATTACTGAAATTGTACTGCTGGAACGCGGAATTCCGCGGAATTCCGCATTCCGGCAGTACAATTTCAGTAATCTCATTTGAAACCTTGTTTTTGAACCATCGTCAGCCATGGGACCTAGTGGCTGTTCCACCAGTCATTTTTTTTTGGGAGGAGCAGGAGTTGTAGTAGGCCATGAGACCTAGAGGTGGTTCCACGGCGGACATCACAATTTTTGTTTGGGAGCAGCAGGAGTTGTCATAGGCCATGGGACCTAGAGGTGGTTCCACGGCGGACATCACAATTTTTGTTTGGGAGCAGCAGGAGTTGTCGTAGGCCATGGGACCTAGAGGTGGTTTCACAGCAGTCATTATACATTTTTTTTAAAGCAGCAGGAGTAGTCATTGGCCAAAAGCATAAAGTTAGTGATATTACGTCGGATTGCTGCAAAAACAGAATTTTTTTGATCTTAAAATGCAAAAATATGCGATGGTAGTGATAGGCAGCAGAGTTTGAGAGGGAGAGCCTTTGAGGCTTGAAAAACAGCACATTGTAATTTAGTCAGTGAGAGGGGCCTTGTAATTATCACTGATCCATGACTCTTTCATTTTTATGAACATTAGTATGTCCACATTGTCTGTGGACAGACGGTGACCACCTCACCTGCAGCACTAAATACTCGCTCCAAAAGAACACTGGCGGCGGGGCATGCCAGAACCTCCAGTGCATACTGAGCGAGTTCAGGCCAGGTATCCAGTTGTTTTGTTCAATAGTCCATGGGGTCATCATTACTCTCCATATTGTCTGGAGCACTGGCCGACCCCAAGTAATCATTCACCATACGGGCCATCCGCTGGCGGTGACCACTTTGTCCGCTGGTGGTGCTGCTGCTAGAAGGAAAATCTGGCATTGGCTGATGAAATTCCTTCAACATACTCAGCAGGTTCACAGATTGGCTATTGGTGCTGCTGCTGGGAGTGGGACCACGAGACCTTTGCTGAGTATGATGAGGCTTGGTAACTTGGGCCCGGGATACAGGTGCAGGAATCCCGGATCTGGCTCATCCTGGTATCTGCTTGGGAGGGGGGTATGACCTGCCACATTTTCCCCTTGCATCGGGGATCTAAGATGGTGGCCACCCACATGTGGAGCCTTGATTTTAGAGTTTTAATCCGGGGGTCCTTATGGAGGCACTGGAGCACATGGGCAGCCATAGGGAAGAGATGTCTGCCATTAATCACCTCTTCCTGGCTGTCAGAACTGTCGTCATGCTCCAACTCCACATCATTAGAATCTTCTTCCCACCCCCGGACAATGGGCTCTTCCACTTCCACAAGCTCTGCCTCCTCATCCAGGACTTGAGCATGGTCACTCAGTCCCCCACTTGACTCGTCATCACCACTGTTCAGTAGGGCTAGGGCTTCCTCCCCCTGTTCGAGTTTGTCAAGAGCCGTGTACAGCATGAAGGCAAGAGGAAGCACTTCTGATATGCTGCAGTGCTCCTCACTGACCACTTTTGTTGCCTGCTCAAACGGCTCCAACACTTTGCACACCTGTCTAATCAGCTGCCACTGGTCCCCAGTAATGTAGTCCATTGGCCCTGTTCTGGAGGAATATGTCTGAGACAGGTATAGCCGGACCACCATTCGCTGCTCCCAAAACCTCTCCAGCATGTGGAGGGTGGAGTTCGGAAATAAGCCTGTGCTGCGGCAGGCTATGGTGGCGCTGCAGCAGTTTTAAGGCCGCGGTGGCGGTTGCGGAGTGATGGATGTGGGCTGACACTTTTCGTGCTGAGGCCACAGTGTCCTTCAACCCATCAAAAGTGAGTAAAAATTTCGGCACTACAAGGTTGAATATGTGGGCCAAGCAAGGTAAGTGAGTGTAGTCACCTTGTGAAATGGCGGCCAGCATGTTGGCACCATTATCAGACACCACTACACCTGTGTCCAGTTTTCAGGGGGTCAGCCACTGCCGAATCTGATCCTGTAAGGCTGCAAAGATTACAGATCCGGTTTGCCTGTTCTCAACCATGGATTCCATTTGCAGCACTGCTTGGCATCTATGGTGCTGCAGACCAGTGTAGGAGCGGGACCACTTGCTGGGAGGCTCAGCAATGGCAGACTGGCCTTGGACTGAACAGGTAGCAGAGGGAAGTAGAACAGGCCTCCCCTTCAACCCACATGGCGGCACCACCAGCTGAGATGCCCCAGATCTTGCACCCTCCTCAGCAGCACCATGGAGGGTGACCCAATGGGCGGTAAAAGTTAGATACTTTCCCTGCCCATGCCTGCTGCTCCAGCCATCCATAGTGAAGTGCACCTTGCCACCGACAGCATGATCCATAGACCAGTCGACACACTCCACAATGTGCTTTTAAAGGGCGGGGATAGCATTCCTGGCAAAATAATGGCGGATGGGGATCCGCCATTGTGGAGCAACACTGTTCATCAGTCTGCGGATGGGGGCACAGTCCACAAACTGTTAGGGCAGCAGCTGTTGGCCCAACAGCCTTGCCAGGAGTGCATTATTTTTCACAACAAACGGATGACTTGCAGGGAGCATCCGCTTCCTCTGCAACATTTCTGGCACAGAGGCCTGACGGTCTACTAATCGACAATTCTCTTCGCCTGCTGCTCTGTCAAAATTTTCCTGCATGCGAACACAGGGAATAGATCTCTGACCAGGGGGGAGCGCTTCCTGCTGCTGCTGCCACCCTCAACCTGATCACGTACTTCACGTGATCCACCAACACCACCATCACTCTATTTTCTTTTAGGAGTGGCAGGAAATTGCTGCTGCTCTCGCTCCATTGTTTTGGGGCCACAAACTTTATTGGGGAAGGGGTATGAGCGACAGAACAGATAAAGTAAGGGGGTAAAAAAAAGAAAATAAATTAAAAAAACAAAATAAAGAAAACAAAAAAAATTAACTTAGAAAACAAAAAAACCCCAAAAAATTTGCACTACACTGAACTAAGCAATCACCTAACTCACTCTCACTCTGTCAAACACTAAGCCTGCGGCCTGGCTGGCTCTGTCTAACCCTCTCTTCACACAGCAACTACTAACACACTACACTACAATCTATCACTCAAACTAACAATCTGTCTGTCACACTCTCACAAATACACCTAGCTAGCTAGCTACTACTAATATAGCTCACACCAATATAATTCTCTCACACAGTCTTTAAAAAGACTTTTGGTTTATATACAGTCTTTAAAAAGACTATTGTTTTATGTTGAAACAACTAATATGGATCTGTCTCTCCTCTCTATCCAACACCAGACTGAAACCCACAAGCTTAGTGACTGCACACCTCTCTTATATACAAAATGGGTGGGATAGCTGATGATAGGTAGCTAGGGAGCTGGTTGCTAACGTAGGATTGGTTGGTTTTTGTTAAGACTCTAATTGGTGCTGACATTCCTATTTTCATGCAGAAATCCTGTTGGTTTCACTTTTAAGCTTCTGTCTAGGGTCTTCCTTCTGATTGGCTTAAAAAATCCGCATTCCGACGGAATTCCGTATAGCAATTCCAGAATTACCGTTCAGCGCTATAGCAGTTCCGTTCCGATGCAAATGAATGGAATTGCCAATTTCCGATCGGAATTGCGGAAATCTGAATTCCGCGGAATTCGGTGAGCATCCCTATTAGGTGCAGTTCTAGGACCTTAATGATGTCCCATTGGTTTGAGTATGTTAGCTGGGAGATAAAGGCAATAGGTTTTTTTTTGTTTTTTTCACAGTTCTTGACAAAATTTAGAAGTAAATTGAATTCCAGTCGGGCAGCATATCTCTAGGGATTCCATGGAGTGTCAGAATGTCTCAAGTAAAGGCTTCTGTTACTTGTTGACATGGTTCCCTTGATAACAAAGAAGTGTACTTCTTTAAAGACTGCCAAAAGCAGGTCACTAAATGTTGTCAATGTCATTGGAATTGAATTGTTGCAAATTGGTAGTTCAACAAAAAAGTCCATGCTTCAAGGGTGGGCAAGAGCTTGCAGAAATCTGAATAAACTACACGGTCTTGTTGTTTTGGTGTGCAGGTTGTACATGAAATCACATAGTTTCTCCAGTTTTTGGAAAGATTGGACCACCAGAAGGTCTGCTTAGCTAACTCTAAGTTCTTTAACTACCTGAGGACCACAGTGATTGAAATCTACGCCCTGTTTTGGTGGTTACGTAGATTTCAATCAGCCGCCGCTGCACGCATCCGGCATTTTCGTCGCTCCCGCCACTGAATCCCTGCTGTGTCCCATCGCAGCTCATTTGCTCTGCCTGTCTCTATGATGGTCAGAAGCCAATTTCATTTGCTCCTGGCCCTGTCTTTCAATGTAAGCAACTCCCATTGGCTTACATTGATAGACATGGTCAGGAGCCAATGAAAGCAGCTCCTGGCCGGCTCACAGGAACTCTGTCATCATAGAGACGGCAGAGTGGGTGGCCTAAGTTCCTGACGTGCGGCAGTGACAGGGATTGTGGCGGGTATGTGCTGTGATTCGTCATTATCCCTTGGGATTCCGCAGTTTCTGTACCAGCGGTCTCTGGTCCTTAAGGGGGCAGAGACCACTGGTACATAAACGGTTAAGATGCCAAAACAGGGTGATCATGAAAACAATGACTTTAAACATAGCTTTTCTAAAACAGGGTTACAATTCTAATCAAAGGACAACATGTATTGTTCCTTTAAGTCTAGTCCAGAATAAGGGTGGTGACTGGCTACATTTTCACTGATCTGTTGGAGCAGATTGAATTGTACGTAAAGGAAGTTCCTAACTGTTAGCATGGTGTTAGATATAGTGGATGTCAGTGTGTTTCTAGCAAGATTCTTGAAAAAGCTTTGGAATTGTTGGAACTTGGTCAACTAATCACCCGAAAGTATAAAAAAAAAAAAAAAAAAAAAGCACATGAAAGTCAAAAAAATGTAAACAATATCAGTTGCCTGGCAGTCCTTCTGATCCTCTGCCTCTAATACGTTTAGCTATAGACCCTGAAAAAAACATGCAGATTACATGTTTCTGACAAAAATCTTACAAGATTAGCTGCATGCTTTTTAAAAGGAAAAAAAAGCAAGTGCACCAATCCGGGAGGCGGGCACTGAAATGGGACAAGCGATGGTAGTTTCATGTCCTTCTGGATACTTGGTCACGCTGCATTCCACTACTAGTGGAACGCAGTGTGACCAAGCATCCAGGAGGACGTGAAACGGCCATCGCTTGTCCCACTCCCATTTCAGTGGCCGTCACCCCACCTCCACTTCCACGGCTGCCATAGCTGCCTACACCCACGGCTCACGCTATGAGCAATTTCTATGCATGGATATAATGATGCAGAAGATGATGCAATCAATCACGGCTGCAAATGAACGGATTGGTGCACGTGCCTTTTTTCCTTTTAAGAAGCTGCTGACATTCCTTTCTTCCAACATGGTCTACACCAGGCATGGGCAAACCTGGCCCTCCAGCTGTTAAGGAACTACAAGTCCCACAATGCATTTGTCTTTATGAGTCATGACTGTGGCTGTAAGACTCCTGCAATGCATCATGGGACTTGTAGTTCCTTAACAGCTGGAGGGCCAAGTTTGCCCATGCCTGGTCTACACGGAGCACACATCCAGCATCTGAATCCTAAATCGCTACAGCGGTGGTGAGAGTATTGTTTTTTATCACTTTTTTGCTAGATACTGCATGCTCTGGAGGGAGTGCCGCACAGTTGACCTAGCTTCCATTACTGCATGCTTGTTTCAGGTTTGTGATTCAGACACTACTGATGTCAGAATGATCAGCAGGACTGTTAGGCATCTGGTATTGTTTAACCTCCCTAGCAGTATTGACGGTTATATACGTCCATACAAAACATGCTGCAAACGGTATTAACATGCATACACGTTAACACTCTCCTACACTGTATACTAGACTTTTGCTTGACACATTTTGGCAAGCCACAGGAAAAAAAAAGGTTATGCAAATTACAGTAAATGGATCACTTTTTGGACAGAAATCCTGGGGAAATTGAATGTCAGGGAGGTTAAAAGGGAATAAATATGGCAGCCTCCATATGCCACTTGCTTCAGGCCACTGCCTGGAGTGCCATTGGTCCTGGGGCGTGCCATGACCCTGGATTAAGCCCATCCCCCAAAATTAAGCCCCACTTCTGTACTTAATTCTATGGTAAAATGTAGAATATATAATCATTTTCACAACAATGTCAATGTCTATGTAAATTATAATATAATGCCACATCTAAACCCAGAGAATGGCTATGTATAGTAACATTGAAGTTTTCTTTTTGTATGCTTGCAGTGCAGAATGTCCATGTAGGATCCATCAAACATGAATTACCAGTTGTAAAGAAAAATTCTAAGCAACATTCAAAATTAAATGATGCCCATTCTTCAGGAAAAGCAAAAGACTGCATTTTAGCAAAACAGCTATGCAAGGAAAACCAACATTGCCTTTCTTTATATGAGAATTTTAAGAGCCAATGCATTCATCCACAAGATTGCACCCTCAATGATGCAGTACAAAGTTGCTTGGCTGCTTGGAGGGAACTCAGAGAGACTGAAATGGGAAATTGTGTGTGTCTAAACTCAACAAAGCGAAAGTGTATCAAAGTTTGGAACAGCATTTATAACAACACTTGTTTACAATATGCAAAGGAAAGAGAAATTTCAAAGTATTCACATGACAAAAAGGATCTGTTTGTCCCAGACCTAGATTCATGTAGGTACTAGATTTTATACAACTTTCACTCGACATATATAACAGCAGAAAAATATACCTATTGTGATGTTATTTCCTTAATACCTCACAAACAAAATAAGACAGTAAAAATATAGTTACAGACTAACAGTAATATTAAGAATATGCAATTTTACCTTCAGTAGTGCAGAAATCAGAGTTAGTCAAAATTAGTCAGTGATTTACTGTGAATTAGGTTAATACTAGAAGTGTAGGATGCTAAAGGTGTTATTATTTAGTAATTATATAGTGCCAACATCTTGCACAGTGCTGTACAGAGTATATTGTCTTGTCACTAACAGTCCCCCAGGAGGGACCACAATCTTATCCCTACCTTAGTCATAGTCTATTGTATGTATTGTGTGGTATATGTATGTAGATGACATACATATTTTGTAGCTA
Organism: Hyperolius riggenbachi; assembly: GCF_040937935.1. Lineage (NCBI taxonomy): Eukaryota > Metazoa > Chordata > Amphibia > Anura > Hyperoliidae > Hyperolius > Hyperolius riggenbachi. Next base: position 225,145,931 of record NC_090649.1, read on the forward strand.
AATATGGAATTTCTCATTTCAAGGACCACCAAGATAAAAAACTAAAAACTAAATAATAATATGTAAAATTTATGTGTAGGATTACCTATAAGATGTACATTTGTCGCAGAATGCAGTATAAACAAGTTTTTTTCTATGTAGTCTCCACTTACAGTAGGTAGAAGAAATCTGACACCTCTGACAAGTTTTACTCTAGTTCATCTCATCGGCGATTCTCAGTGATTCCTTTATTTTCAAAAGCACCCCCTAGATGGCACTGACATAGCTGTTGTTACTTCTTGTGGTCCCTCTAACAGACAATAGTCTGCCTGGATGCCGATGCCAAATTCTCAGTGGTTCACATTCCCATCATACTCAATCAGTTAGAAATAAATAGGAGGCACTCCACTGGCATGTAATCTTAGGTTTACCTATAATGTGTTAATACATTGCCTGTTTCAAAATCCCCCTGACCCCCCTTCTTCTGATGTACAAGCGGAAGGAGTAGATCCCAAAACATGTTGTATAATGCAAAATTATATATAAACTCAATTTGTTTTGTACTTCCAGCTGTCAGTATGGTATAAAGCGAGTAGGGAGGCTGGCAAGCAACTCTGTACAGATCTTTTCTTTTGTAAAGAATAAAGGAATTCCCCATGAGAAGACTGAGTAGCCCAAAATCTGTCTATTTTTTTACAATACAATTTATAGTGCTTTATACTATAGGACAAATGTACATTTTATTTAAACATTTAGTTTTTAGTAGGCAACACAAGGGATTATTTACATGGTATACATATCTTGTATACAGTTTGAGGTCAATAGGTAACTAAGACATGTAAAAAGGCTTTGATACAGACTTGGTAACATATATTCTAACTTAAAGAGACACTGAAGCGAGAATAATTCTCGCTTCAGAGCTCATAGTTAGCAGGGGCACGTGTGCCCCTGCTAAAACGCCGCTATCCCGCGGCTAAACGGGGGTCCCTTCACCCCCAACCCCCCCCCCCCCGCAAAATCACCGACCAAATTGGTCGTAGATTTTGCTGCTCCTAGAGGCAGGGCTAACGGCTGCAGCCCTGCCTCTAATTGCGTCTATCAGCGGCGCATCGCCGCCTCTCCCCCGCCCCTCTCAGTGAAGGAAGACTGAGAGGGGTGGGGGAGAGACGGAGATACGCGCTGACAGATGCACGTGGGGCAGGGCTGCGGCGGTTAGCCCTGCCTCAATCCAGAAGAGATCCCCGGGTGCTCGGAGGGGATTTGTGAGGTAAGGGACCCCCGTTTAGCGGCGCGATATCGGCGGTTTAGCAGGGGCCCCTGCTAACCATGAGCTCTGAAGCGAGATTTATTCTCGCTTCAGAGTCTCTTTAACCTGAACTGTGAAAAAAAAATGAGTTTTACTTACCTGGGGCATCTACCAGCCCCCTGCAGCCATCCTGTGCCCTCGAAGTCACTCATGGCTCCTCTGGTCCCCCGCTGACAGCTAGTTTCGTTTTTGCCGCGTAACGGTTTTAATACGTAACGCGTAAAAATGTACTTGTTGATGTCTGCAATAGCTTTCTGCACCAGCAGGGATGCGTAAAAAAGTACACATGGTGGCCGGCCGACTCCCAGTCGGCAAAAACGAAACTAGCTGGCAGTGGGGGACCAGAGGAGCCATGAGTGACTGTGAGGGCACAGGATGGCTGCAGGGGGCTGGTAAATGCCCCATGTAAGTAAAACTCATTTTTTTTTCACAGTTAAGGTTCCCTTTAACTATAAAAAAAAAGAGAACGATATAGTAAATGCATAGAGTTGGTCTATAGGTACTAGTGATGAAATGTAAATTTTATATGTATGCGTACATATTTACAATTTTACAATTTATTATAGTAGTCTGAACAGCTTGAATAAAATTATCCAATTTCATTTTATGCTCTTTCGCAAGAAAATAAATTTGGGAAAATGATTGTTTGCTTCTATTGAAAGTGAAAATTATTGAACTCATAGTGACTCGATGGTAGGGTAATTCTCGTTTGTGACTATGTAATGCAATACTGTGCATTACCATTTACCACCATGTCACGCGTGTGCGTCAATAAACATGTGGCAGGGAGGGGAAGGCATGGGAGCTATGGAATGACCAAACCTACAAGGAGTTTAGAAAGATGGGAGGAACAAATAGAACCTAGCCTGGCTGATAACTGTGTTGATTTTCCATTTCTGAATTTTAAATTTGACTTACAGATTTTTCTTTGAATCACAAATCACATTATCATTATTATTGATTTTGTTCATTTAAACAGCAGCCACATCTCCATTTACATTATTTTTCTCATTTAGATTCTTCTCAAGTGACTATCGATTTAGAATGGGACAAGAGTTCATTAAAGGATATTGGTAAAGTTCTGTGAAATATGTCAACAATCAAGTACAAAATCACTATTTTAATTGTCTGTGTATTTATTTGCTGTGGTTGTGATTCTCATTCAAATAAATAACATGCATGAAGATACAGAAATAGGTCATTTGTTTGCCTTATATACACTATGTATATTTGTAATAAGAAGAATGCAGACAGTAAAGAAAACTTTAGAAAAACTGTAGCAGTTAGAGATGGTCAATGAGATGCAAATAATTTTGAGAAGATGCAGCATTATGCAAATGTATGCAGCTTGAAAATAGACCAATCAAATTTTACCTGAGCAAGATTTGATTGGTTCATATTCAAGCTGCATACATTTGCATACACGATTTGCATAATGCTGTATCTACTTGAAATTATTTGCATCTCATTGGCCATCCCTAGTATCAGTTGCCTAAAGACACCTATCAACTTTCCTCTATTAAATGGGACAAAGAGACATATTGTTGCTGACCACAGCTCATTACAAAAATGTGACCTATTCATTAAAGTGGTATAAAACCCAGCATTTTTCTTTGTTTTGAAAGATGATTTACAGCATATAATATACTACCATTTATTTTATTTAGCAGAACAGCATTCAAAGGGGTAAAACACAGGACTTACTTTTTCGATAAAGAGTTCAATAGATCTGCAACCGAACTGGTGATAACATTATCTTGTTTTTACTTAAAGTGGACCTGAACTCAGAACTCGTCTCTGCTCTAAAAGATACACAACAGCATAATAAAGTTTAAACAAAAACATATCTTTGTTACAGCTAATATAAATCCTGCAATAAATCTGCTTTGTGTCTACTTCCTGATTCATGGAAGCAGACATATTGTTAGCATCCAGTGCTTTCAAATGGGCTATCTGCCATCTCAGCCATAGGCAGTCATGTGACACAGGGGAGAGATCAGATTACATCTTGTGATTATACTCAAATGAGGGGGAATTAGACAGGCTAAACTCTCTAAATACATACAGGGGTCATTTCTCTATGTTTTCCTTCTGTCCTGTGCAAGAGTTCAGGTCCACTTTAATTGCAGCAGAGAGGAATGTAAACATTCCCTGACTGTGCAGAAACTTCTTCTAATGTGTTCAGAACTGATACACTACTCAGAAATCATTACTGGGTACATTACAATATAAATAAACCAGTTATGAATAAAATGCAATGGCAGCTTTCAGAGCAAATAAAATTGTACTTTGGGAACTTGTAATTTCTAAATGAATAATAATACTTATGCACAGCAGCACAAAAGCAAATATGATAACTGTATGGGATATAAAAAGTAGAAAAACACATTTTTATTGAATATTATGTCAGAGTTTAATACTGTTTTAAGGACTAAAGTCTTCTTGTACAAAAAAAAAAAAAAGTGCTGCATTGTTCTCCAATACTTCTTCTGCGGTTAAAAGGTGGTCTGCTGCTCCAACTCAGTGTAGTAGTAACATCATTCATACAGACAAGATCTCAGTTTTGCTTGATTTTCAGTCTTATCAGCTGCTGTCTGTACAGCACTTAAAGAGACTCTGTAACAAAATGTTCAGCCTTATTTCTTCTATCCTATAAGTTCCTATACCTGTTCTAATGTGGTCTGTCTTACTGCAGCCTTCCCTAGTTGCACAGTGGCTGTTATATAATCTAATCTACTTTCCTTTGTCAGCTTTGTCAGCTCAGACAGGAATGTGCCGCTCTGCTGTGATAGCTAAAAGATATACACACCCTCTCCTTGACCACTGCAGGCTCTGTATGAGTCACAGACTGAGCTTCTCTCAGCCTATCACATGCTGGTTAGCAGCCATGTTTTTTGTTTGTAAACACTGCCTAAAACTGGCAATTACAAGCCAAGATTGCAGCAGGGAGTTGCAGAAACAGCACAGAGGGGCCCAGGAGAACAAAATGAATAGAATGGTATGCTTTTTATTGTAAGAATTTTAGAGTACAGATTCTCTTTAAGCCTTGTACAAGTGTGCAAGGACTGTCACCCCCATAATGCTGTGCAGACAAATGGTTATCCTGCAGGCTAGTGATGTATTCTGTTGCTATGGAGGGGTTATCCCCATTATTCTTGGATTTCCCATGATGACCTGACCACCAATCAGGGCCGGCAGGGAAGAGTAGAGACATTTCCTCTCCCTCTGAGTGGTGGCAGGCATCTCACTGTAAGCCTGTATTTGGAACTACAGCTCCTGGTGGTACACCTCTACAAAATTAAACACTAACATAGTGTAATACCATAGATACAGTAGACCACCACATGAGACCACGATACACTGGAGTGCCACCACCAGGGACATATATGCCCTCACTACTAAAAAATAATAATAATGAAGCACGGTGGCGTAGTGGTTAGCTCTCTTGCCTTGCAGCGCTGGGTCCCTGGTTCGAATCCCAGCCAGGGCAGTATCTGCAAAGAGTTTGTATGTTCTCTCCGTGTCTGCGTGGGTTTCCTCCAGGAACTCCGGTTTCCTCCCACATTCCAAAAACATATGGATAAGTTAATTGGCTGCCCCTAAAAAATTGGCCCTAGACTACAGTACTTACACTACATAATATAGACATATGGCAATGGTAGGGATTAGATTGAGAGCTCCTTTGAGGGACAGTTAGTGACAAGATATATATATATATATACACTGTACAGCGCTGCGTAATATGTTGGTGCTATATAAATACTAAATAATAATAATAATAATATATTATTATTATTTATATAGCACTAACCACGTCCACAGTGCTTTACATATCGTACATAGTCATGTCCCTAGCTGTCCCTCAGAGGAGCATAACACTCACACGCACACACACATAGACAAGGATCATCTTTACAACTAATTGTATATGCAAGCATATTAACATTATGACAATTCCAACATGCTACAATAGTGTATTTGTTTCTTTCAGAATTTGGAGGTCCATTGTCATGCTTGGATGCTGCAACTCTATGCATTGGAGATGATGTATGCAATAGGCACTTGGCTGAACTTATGAAGGCTTGCACTGTTCCTGGAAATGCATGCGATGTGAAGAACTGTCAGAAGAAGATACAATCTTTCTATGAGTCTATGCCTTTTAATGTTTCTCAGATGATGGCTTTTTGTGATTGTGACCACTCTCATGAGGAATGTCAAAGAGCTGGTGATGTGCTTCACAGTAGATCATGTACCGTAGCCACAGATGTACCTATATCCTGTCTTCATGTGGTTAGAAGTTGTCTAATCAATGCACCTTGCAGGTTTGTTCTATTATTGTTATTATTATAAAACCTCATTATTGTTGTAATCTCCTGCTGTCTTATTCTGGCCTTATTCTGTCTTGGGCAACATTAGTACCAATGATATGAACTGAAAGTACCCATGCGATGTGGAGTGCTGATAATAGCATTCTTCTGCATCAAGAAGATGTACATTATTTGCTTTGATGACGTTCAGGAGAGCTTAGCATGCACAGTGTTCCCACAGTTTAATCATTGAAGATATTGATGTTAATTTTTTATTTCACTTATGTCTTTCACTTGGTACATATTTGTATTTTTATACTTCACAAACAATTGTGTTTCTGCAGGAAACGGTATGAAGCCTATCAGTCAAAGTGCTGGAAATATGCTAGCAGATGCCAGAATGACATAAGCTGTTTGCTCGATTTAAACAAAGAGGATCTAACTTGTTCTGCTACGAATGAGTGTCGAGCAGCATACATTGGCACTCTTGGAACAAAGCTCCATACGCCGTGCACCTGTGACATTGAACATCGTTTTGAAGAGCAACATTTGTGTGCCCTACATTCCAGTATACTCAACAACAGCAAGTCCTGCTTAAGTAAGCTTAACAAATGATTTGGTGTAAAACTAAAGGATAGCATACTTACACAACGCATGAAATGTTTCCTCTTTAGCCCCCTTGCCCTAGCCCCAATGCCTGGTAGCAGCAGATGCTCATTCCCAGGACCTAGCCACACCTGTATAGTTTTATGTATTTTCCTGCAACTTTCTATTGCAGCTGCAAGGCATATAAAGCCACGGTGTGCATGTCCATAAGGTTGAACTAAACATAAATCAATTAGAGTCCAGCAAGCTGTACTGTCTAGTGGCAAGAGAGATTAAGTGAAACATCAATAAAGGAAGTTTATGCTGGCTGTTTCAATACACTGCGTGTTTGATGCCAAGAATTTGATGCATTGCTGTGGGGTTACCATATATCTCAGGCAAGAGTGTTATTGGCAGAGTTGCCTAACAATAACAGCCTAAAATGTAGTCCAAAACGAATTCAGCCTTATTCTGCCTTACAGCAGAGCTGACAGCATATTACTGTGAGGAAAACATGACCCAGCATTAGGGCCATAACTTACAAAGGACTTAAATAGGAACTTTGCTGTATATAACTTTCTGAATAAAATAGTTTATTTTTACAATATTCCTTTACAAATTATTTAGCAAATGTTTGCTTATTGTAAAATCTTACCACACAATAATTTACACCTAATTTGTCAGAGACACAGACATCTTTACTGCTGGCAAGGTGAATCACTGTGGAGTGTTTTTTTTTTTTGCCACACATAAATTGGTTCTGGCCCCTATTGGAACGCAATAGATTTCAATGGACAATTACGCTTACGGCACACCAAGTGTATAATTTGGGGGCTACAGAAACATGAACCTTTTATTACAAGTCAGTAAAATTCCTAGCCCCACTTGCTAGGTCTTTTGGAAAACTAAACATGCATCAAAGTAAAGTATCTGAAATTCTGTATATTATGTTTCCAAGCTGACATTTTTCTAATTTTAAACTTGAAAAAAAACTGTTACTGCACTTTTAATAAATTAAGTTAAAGTGTTTTTATTTTTGCTTGGTTTATTAAACATTCAAATCCCCGATTCCCTCTGTTTTCTATAGAAAAAGTTGTCCCGGTAAGGATTCATGCATCATACAGTGACACACAAGATAAAGAATTACAAGAACTACACACACTTCAAACTGGTAAGTAACCAAGTGCCTGATGCAGTAAGGTGCTGTGCGCTGTTTCACCGTAGCAACACGCCTTAATCCAGTAACACTTAGCTTGCCGCTAAGGGTTATTGAGTGGAATGTATAAAACGAGCAACATCTTTTCAAGTTTCATGAACTTGTTCTTACAAGAATGTCAAATTTCAACTAAGCATTCTGCATACACCAGTTAACATTTGTAGACAACACTGAGTGTCAATTAAAACCAGAGTATTTACTGCTTATATAACGCACGCATTATAATGTGTTGAACTGACTGAACTGCAAAGAAGACTGGATTTAGACTTTAATACAAAGCCAGCATGCAGCGAGTCAGAATAACCTGATCAGTTACAATGCAGAACTGTGAACAGACCCATTGAGTTATATGGACAGTGAGTTGACATGCAGAATTATCCTGCAATGCAACTGAACACTGTGAACTAGACCTTAGTATAATATTGGTACAATCAATTACCCTAACCTTACTTTCACACTATCCCTTCACTACTTATGCCTAACACTAACCCTCCCCACCTCATACTACCCTTCCACCAATACCCAACTAGCCCCCATCCCCACGCTACACCTAGAATTAACGTTCACCACTATCTATCACTGCTATCCTGTCTCCCTGCTGGTTCCTGTTATAGCCGCAATTTAGCCTTTGCTGCTTTCTATCACCAATAACCTGTCTTTCTGCTAAAGAATACCGGAGTTCAGCTATAGTGTAGTGGAACGCCGGAGCCCAATTTTCCTTCCAATTGTTGCCATAGCTGCAATTTCTACAGCAGCCTATGGTGGCACCCAAAACTTCAGCACGACCTGTGCCCAAATTAGGCGATCCATCCTAATAAGCTGTGCTGCAGCCAGCTCCTTTCGTTGTCCTCCTCCAAGTAGTTTACAATATAGCGTAACCAACACTACAAATTAATATATATAAAAAATCAAGCTCTTTTATTCATAAATCCAATAAAAAAAATCCAAAAAAGCATCAACATTCAATCCAATAATATGGAATTCGGAACAAGTGATACACGATAATGTCACAATATATTGCCACTTCAGAGAGACTTATGCCTATTTTGTCAAGCCATAAAAAAGCCATAAAAAACACAGGCACTTTGCAATAGACAACAACAATGGAGTAATGGAAATGTGCACCCACTAGAGACTACAGCAGTATAGCTCATAAGCATCCCCATTCTTCAGTCAGCAGGGCTTAGATGCTTTCCTTGCGTTGAAAGACATTCATGGTTATAATTACTAGGCAATTGTTATCTTCAGTAGAGATGGGCCAAACCTCCGATTTTCAGTTCGCAAACTTCCGCGAACCGCAATAGACTTCAATGGGGAGGCAAACTTTGAAAACTAGAAAAGTTTATGCTGGCCACAAAAGTGATGGAAAAGATGTTTCAAGGGGTTTAACACCTGGAGTCGGGCATGGCAGAGTGGGATACACGCCAAAAGTCTGTGCTGGACTGGTGCGCACCATAGCCAGAGTGCAGGCTGTGGCAGTTTTTAAGCCCATATGGTCGCCGGGCTGTGGTAACTCAATGAGTGACTGTCCAGCTGATCAAATTTGGTCTGTCCACAATGAAGCAACAACCTTATTATCTTTGGTGTGCCCTTCCCCCCGGAGACACTCATATAGCCGTCGGTCATGGTTTCATTGTGATATGCAAGCCCCTTCACCGCGGCAAGGTAATGATCACGAAGAGGAATTGGCACATGTACATGCCTTTTATTTTGTTGTTGCAGCTGCACTGCAGCCAGAAAAAGTAGGCAGGCATGTACATGCACCAGAAAATATTATAGTGGCCGCTGCTAGCAGCGGCCTTAAAAATTCAGGAATCCAGCTGGGGTCCTGGACCCTGTTGGTGGTGGCGGAGAAGGCAGTCAAGCGGCCTGCGGGCAGAGATGCTGTGTGGGGAGCCACTTAGTCTTGGGGCAGGCAGCCAGTCACACGGCGTGCAGGCAGAAATGCTGTGTGTGGGGACTGACTTAGTCTTCGGGCGGGCAGTAGCCCTCCGGGATCCATGCCTCATTCATTTAGATAAAGGTGAGGTACTGAACACTTTTGTGACTTAGGCGACTTCTCTTTTCAGTGACAATGCCTCCAGCTGCGCTGAAGGTTCTTTCTGACAGGACGCTTGAGGCAGGGCAAGACAGAAGTTGGGACAGCTCTGGCCACAGATCAAGCCTGCACACCTAGTAGTCCAAGGGTTCATCGCTGCTCACAGTGTCCAGGCATTGGTGGAGGGTAGATCCGGAAACGCTAAGTCGAGGCGTTGGTCTAAAGAATGTCCACATGTCTGACATCACCATGAGATCGCTGAAGCGTCCTGTCCTAGCCTGCGTGAACATGGGAGGAGGATTACTGGCAGTGGTACCTTTATTGCGTTGTGCTGTGACATCACCCTTAAACGCATTGTAAAGCATAGTTGCCAGCTTGTTCTGCATGTGCTGCATCCTTTCTGCCTTCTGGTGAGTTGTTAACATGTCCGCCATTTTGTGCCTATACCAAGGGTCTAGTAGCGTGGCCACCCAGTACAGCTCATTCCCCTTGAATTTTCTATACGGGGGTCCCTCAACAGGCTGGACAGCATGAAAGATGCCATCTGCACAATGTTGGATCCAGACGTACTATCCATCTCCTCTTGCTCTTACTCAGTGACGTCAGGTAAGTCCTCCTCCTCCCCCAGCCATGAACAATACCACGGGAACGTAGAGCAGCAAAAGCCCCCTGTGATGGCTGCTGCGGTTGTTCTTCTGCCGCTGCCTCCTCCTCCTCCAAAGAAACACCTTCCTCATCATCCAAGTCTGACTCCTCTTCCCCACACAACTCTTCTTCCTCCTCCCCCCTCCGTGTTGCTGCAGGTGTTTAGGAAACATCTGGTTCTGATAAAAATTGCTCCCACAACTGTTTCTGCCATAACTGTTCCTGTTCACGCTCCTCCACAGCTTGATCCACCACTCTACACATGGCACGCTCCAGGAAGTAAGCGTACGGGATCAAGTGGCTGATGGTGCCTTCACTGAGACTCACCAGGTTGGTCACCTCTTCAAATGGCCGCATGAGCCTGCATGCATTTCGCATCAGTGTCTAGTTGTTGGGCCAGAACATCCCCATCTCCCCAGATTGTGTCCTTTAACTGTAATTGTACAGGTACTGGGTGACGGCTTTCTCCTGTTCTAGGAGGCGAGAGAACATGACCAGGGTCGAATTCCAGCAAGTCAGACTATCACATATCAAGCGTCTCACCGGCAAGTTGTTTCTCTGCTGAATGTCCGCAAAGCGTGCTATGGCCGTGTAAGACAGCCTGAAATGCCCACACAACTTCCTGGCCTGCTTTAGGACGTCCTCTAAGCCTGGATGCTTTGACACAAATCTTTGAATGACTAGATTCAGCACATGTGCCGTGCAGGGTACATGTGTCAACTTTACCAAATTCAATGCGGAAAGGAGATTGCTGCCGTTGTCACACACCACAATGCCGATCTCCAGCTGGTGCGGGGTCAGCCACTGATCCAACTGTTTGTTAAGAGCAGCCAGGAGAGCTGGTCCAGTGTGACTCTCCGCTTTGAGGCAAGACATGTCAAAGATGGCGTGACACCGTCGTACCTGGCATGCAGCATAGGTCCTGGGGAGCTGGGGCTGTGTAGCTGGAGAGGAGATCGCAGCACCAGTAGAGTTGAACTGCCACTCAGCCAAGGAGAAGGAGGAGGACAGTGAAGAGAATGTAGCAGGAGGAGAGGAGGTGGCAGGAGGCCTGCCTGCAAGACGTGGAGGTGTCACAAGTTGGTCCGCTGCACAGCCACGTACTCCCTGCTTGCCATCAGTCACCAGTGAACCAATGGGCTGTGTAAGTTATGTACCTGCCCCTGACTGTGCTTGGCAGACCAGGCATCCGTGGTCAGGTGGACCTTTGACCCAACGCTGTGTGCCAGAGATGACATCACTTGCCTCTCAACTTCACGGTACAGTTTGGGTATCGCCTTTTTAGAGAAAAAATTTCGCCCTGGGATCTTCCACTGCGGTGTCCCAATGGCCAAAAATTTACGGAAGGCCTCAGAGTCCACCAGCTGGTATGGTAACAGCTGGCGAGCTAACAGTTCTGCCACACCAGCTGTCAGACGCTGGGCAAGGGGGTAGCTGGCAGAAATTAGCTTCTGCCGCTCAAAGATTTCCTTCACGGACACCTGGCTGCTGTGGGCAGAGGAGCAGGAACCAATCAAGGGCAGAGGTGCAGTGGAGGAGGGTGGCTGTGAAGGTGCAAGGGAGAAAGCGGCTGAAGATGCTGAACCTGAAGGAGGAAGAGGAGAAGGAGGGTGGCTTTTCTTTTGTGTGCTGCTTTTACTCAGGTGCTCTTCCCATTGCAGTTTGTACCTTTTCTCCATGTGCCTTCGTAAGGCACTTGTCCCTACGTGAGTGTTGGCCTTTCCACGGCTCAATTTTTGGAGGCAGAGACAGCAGATGGCATTGCTCCAATCTGAGGCAGACACATCAAAAAAATTCCCAAACCGCTGAGCCCCCCTGGGGTGATGGCACTTTGGTGGCATCAGCAGCTGACGAAGGGCATGTTGGCTGGCTGTACATAGGTGGCGATACATGGCGCCGGACACTGCCATCAGCTGTTTCTGATGACGAGCTTCCCCTGCTTCTTTCAGGAACTCGTCTCCTCCTACTCCTCTCTGACTCCCCCTCTGAACTGTCCCCTTGGTCATCTTGTCTCTTAGGAACCCATGTGGGATCCGTATCATCATAATCATCCTGCCCAGCTTTGCTTACCTTAGACACCTCATAAAATGCACCAACAGCAGGTACTTCATCATCTTCCTACTCACACATTATGTCGCCTAACTCAGACATATGAGGTGGTGTAACTTGCTTAGCGCCTTCATCTGGTTGTAACAATAAAGGCTGTGAATCAGTTAATTCCCCACCAATTAACTCTTGCGAAGTGTCAAATGCAGCAGATGTCGTGCTTGTAGTAGCGCTGCTGGCTGCGGAAGATGAGGTGTTCTGCGTTAAATAGTCAATCATGTCCTGACAATCTTGGGAGTTGATGGGACGTGCCTTCTTCTGAGCACTGTACGTTGGGCCAGGGCCGCACGAAATCACATCAACACGACCTCGCACAGACCTGCCGGGTGGCCTTCCTCTGGTTCTGCCTCTACCTCTTCCTGTTTTGTCCGTTGTGTCCATATCGGGGGGGGGGGGGGGGATGAAGTGAAGGGTATGCACTGACTTGACTAATACAATGTGCAGTCACACTGGTGCAGTTAATAGGTATGCACAGAGTGGTATATAACACTGCATGCACTCACGTAGGTAGGTGGGTGCACTGAACACAACAGGTAGGTATATGCAGTGATGGGTATTACAATGTGCACCTGTCACACAAAGACAGGTAGCGGACAGGCACAGTGACACTGCATGTGCTAAACTCACGTAGGCAGGTGGGTGCACTGTGAACAACAGGTAGGTAGGTACATGCAGTAATGGGTATTACAATGTGCACCTGTCACACACAGATAGGTAGCGGACAGGCACAGTGACACTGCATGTGCTCAACTCACGTAGGCAGGTGGGTGCACTGTGAACAACAGGTAGGTAGGTAGATGCAGTAATGGGTATTACAATGTGCACCTGTCACACACACAGGTAGTCACTGAATGTGCTCGGCCTGGCAGTGGCACACACACAGTATGAATTATCAAGGCTGTCTATGCAACACAAGTGTCAGTGGGACACACAGAAAAAAAAATAGATCACAAGAACAAGATTAGCTCTCAAAAGAGCTGTTGTGGGGTGCTATTTTAGCAATAAGAATCAACAAGGAGCAAGCTAAGAAGCCTACAAGAGCCTAACTTATCTTTCCCTATGAGAGTCTGCAGCAGCAGCAGCTGTCCCTTCTCTATTTACTGCAGGCACATGAGTGAGTAAAATGGCCGGCGATGCCTGCCTTTTATAAGGGGGGAGTGGCTCCAGGAGGAAGTGTAGCCTGATTGGCTACATTGCGCCTGCTGACAGTGATGTAGAGGGTCAAAGTTGACCCTAATGGTGCATTATGGGGGCGAACCGAACTTCGGTTCTCCGCAATCGCGAACACCCGGAAGTACCGGCGAACCATTCAGGCCATCTCTAATCTTCGGCCCAGTTATCTTCAGACACTGTTGACCCTTCCACTGATGAAAGAGGGGTTACCCAGTAGTGGGATCTAAGTGACCACGAGTCTTCGCCCACACCCCCTTGAGGGGAGTGCAGGATTTCGCTGCCTAGTGCCCTCCAGGTCACTACTGGGATAACCTCAGCTAGTGGTTGGGAGAACAGTGACGCTAGTATATGAGGAGAAAACGTCAGACAGTTAGCCAGAGGTCCGCGGCTGGCAGTGTTCAACGTAATCAGGTTACAAGCCAGGAGTCAGGGCAGGCGGCAATCAATAGAGTCAGGGTCAAAAGCCAAGGGTCAAACTGGTAATCAATCAGGATAATAGCAGGAAGTAGTAGAGTAACCACGGGGCTTACGCTAAGCTGTCAGAACGAGCAGCACTGTCACTGAGGGCAGTGCTGCTTAAATACTGTGGGGAGCCAATCAGGACGCCGGAAATTCGTGCTAATTTTTTGCACATGCGCTGGTGCGACCTTTTCAGTGCATACGCTGGTTCGACCTTTTCAGCGCATGCGCTAATGCGACCTTTTCGGCGCATGTGCTGATGAGACCTTTTCAGCACACATGCTGGTGCGACCCTTTCGGTGCATGCGCTGGTGCGTGAGGCCAGATGCCGCCGGCCAGGAAGTAAACAAAGGAGTCCCAGGGAACCCCCGCGAGTGCATACAAGGGAACAGGTTCGGGAACGCCGCAGGAGCCTGGTACGGTGAGTGTGACAGCAGTTTCTGGTGGTGTTGATACAAGGATTTTATCTGATTGCCATCTGGAGGCCGGGAAGGATTATTGTCCCGCTGGGGATAATTGGACCATGCCTTGTAAGGGTTTTTCATCTTCCTCTGGATCAACAAGGATATATGAGGGTGCAGGATAGTATGGCACCTTATTTTCTGGTTGAACTCAATTGACGTATGTGTTTTTTCAACCCAAATAACTGTGTGACTATGTATCATGACTGAAAAAGGGTTCTGTGCTGAAACCTGCTGCCAACACCTTATACAATTGTAGAAGAGACAGAAAAAAAAGCTGCTCATTGCATGAATTTATCTTCTAATAATGTTTCCTTCCCCAATAATGCCATGTATTACACTTTAGGGAATTATGTAATTAAAAATGTTAAAATTGAAGAGGAGGTAACTCAGAGGTTTCAGAGTCCCTACCTTGGTCTTATTTTTGCAAAAAAAAAAAAAAAGCTGTGGGATTACTAGACTGACACCTAGGCTGACTCCTTAAAATGTAACAAGATGACAAAACATCAGACACCGATGCCAAACGCTTTTCGACAAAACATCAGACACCGATGCCAAGCGCTTTTCTGATCGGTAGCATTAAGCGTTTAACATCTAATAAACGAGCCATCGGTCTATTTGAACTGACCCGTAGTTTACCTTCCATTATCTAGCTTTGGAGAACTTAAAGTGTACCTGAGATGGGGATTGAAAAAAATATATACATACCTGTATACCTTCCTCAAGCACCCCTCCAACCTGATTGCTCCCTCGTCATCCTCAGTCGCTGCCTGGTTTTTCTGCAACTGGCCCTGGTAAGTCATCCAGTCGGGGTCAGTCAGTAGTAGTAGTACTGTGCAGGCGCAGAGCGCTCCTGGTGATGGGAGCGTGGCAGGAGCGCGCAGCCTGGACACGCATGTACAGTTGCCATCAGATGGAAGGACTTTCCAGGGCCAATTGCAGAAGAACCAGGTGGCAACTGAGGATGACGAGGGATCGATCAGACCGGAGGGGGCTGGAGGAAGCACCAGGTATGTATATTTTTTCTTTCAATCCCCATCTCAGCTTCTCTGTAAGCGAATTTGGACTGATTTCATAAATTTTTAAAAAATCTACCAGAAGTGGGAGGAAGAAAAAGTTAAGTATTCATACACAGCTTTTTGACTATTCAGAGGCTTATCTCTACTAAGGTAAGTATCTACAGCCTGATACATACCTTCAATTTTGATTGGCCAATCACCAATCAATTTACCACCACCATATAGTATGAGAGTTTATCCATGCAATCTGTTCATAGAATACATCATCTGTCCACTCTCAAACTATATGGAGATGGTAAAATTGGTCAGTGATTCGCCAAGCAAAGATGTGCATCATGCTTTACATACTTGCCTTAGTAGAAGGAAGCTTTTGAATAGTCAAGACGCTGTGTATGAATGCAGATGCACTACACAAGTGCAAAGTATGGTCCATGCCCAAGTAGGAGCATGGAGCCACTCGTACATGGCTTTTTTTTTCCATGCATGAGCAGCTCCATGCTATTGCGCAGACATGAACCCTATTGGCACAATAGACAAATATATGCATGCTGTATGTTACAACCAGGACTAAAGTATATTATGTCCCAAGTGAATCAGTTCTCCAAGCCAGTGTCAGACAAATAAAGGAAGAAAGGTAGTATCCAGTGCAGCTCTCTCAGTGGTGAGATTTGACTAGTGCCTGTATCAGAAAAAAGAGAGAGAAAAAAGAGTGCCTCTATGGTGCAATACCTTTCATTCAGTTTGCAAATTGCAAAAGAAATGCACATACAAGATAGCATAGATTTGCAAGCATATCTCACATGCTCAATGTTCCACTACTCAGACATCGACCGTGGCCAGCAGGGGATATCAACAAGGGTACATGGTAGATATGAAGTCCAGGCAAGCTCCATGTGTTTCTTTTGCAATTTGCAAACTGAACTAAAGGTATTGCCCGATAGAGGCGCTCTGTTCTCTCTCCTTTTTATGAACCCTATTGCAGGGCCGGGCCGAGGCATAGGCTGGAGAGGCTCCAGCCTCAGGGCGCAGTGTAGGAGGGGGCGCAGAATTAATTCAGCTGTCATTCCTAATTGTGTTTGAAGCAGAAAGAAATAAGAAAAGGGGATACATGGCAGTGACTGCAAGCCAGATAACTAGATATTAAGGTGTTTGGGAGGTTGCGGGCCCTGTGGCGCCTCTTAGTCTAATAGCAATCAGTGTGTGACGGCTGGGTTGGGAAGGATGGAGGGGCACACTTTGGTGTCTCAGCCTTGGGTGCTGGAGGACCTTGTCCCGGCTCTGCCCTATTGGCACCTGGGTATTGGCACCTTGGCCTCGTTTATACATTGAGTGGAATAGGGCTTCAAAGAAGAAGATGGTCCCTGCAGAGTGATCATAGAGAATTGCAGAAGATTCTGGAGCATTCAGATGGCTTCCCTCTACCAATGTAAGTTTAACCACTTAAGGACCGCAGTCTTTTCACCCCTTAAGGACCAGAGCCTTTTTTCCATTCAGACCACTGCAGCTTTAATGGTTTATTGCTCAGTCATACAAGCTACCATCTAAATGAATTTTACCTCCTTTTCTTGTCACTAATACAGCTTTCTTTTGGTGCTATTTGATTGCTGCTGCAATTTTTACTTTTTATTATATTCATCAAAAAAGACATGAATTTTGGCAAAAAAAATGATTTTTTTAACTTTTTGTGCTGACATTTTTCAAATAAAGTAAAATTTCTGTATACATGCAGCGTGAAAAATGTGGACAAACATGTTTTTGATAAAAAAAAACCCATTCAGTGTATATTTATTGGTTTGGGTAAAAGTTATAGCGTTTACAAACTATGGTGCAAAAATTGAATTTTCCCATTTTGAAGCATCTCTCTCATTTCTGAGCACCTGTCAGGTTTCATGAGGTGCTAGAATTCCAGGATAGTATAAATACCACCCAAATGACCCCATTTTGGTGCTATTTGATTGCTGCTGCAATTTTTACTTTTTATTATATTCATCAAAAAAGACATGAATTTTGGCAAAAAAATGATTTTTTTAACTTTTTGTGCTGACATTTTTCAAATAAAGTAAAATTTCTGTATACATGCAGCGTGAAAAATGTGGACAAACATGTTTTTGATAAAAAAAAAACCCATTCAGTGTATATTTATTGGTTTGGGTAAAAGTTATAGCGTTTACAAACTATGGTGCAAAAATTGAATTTTCCCATTTTGAAGCATCTCTCTCATTTCTGAGCACCTGTCAGGTTTCATGAGGTGCTAGAATTCCAGGATAGTATAAATACCCCCCAAATGACCCCATTTTGGAAAGAAGACACCCCAAAGTATTCACTAAGAGGCATGGTGAGTTCATAGAAGATTTTATCTTTTGTCACAAGTTAGCGGAAAATGACACTTTGTGACAAAAAAAATAAATAAAAAAAAGTTTCCATTTCTGCTAACTGGTGACAAAAAAAAATGAAATCTGCCACGGACTCACCATGCCCCTCTCTAAATACCTTGAAGTGTCTAGTTTCCAAAATGGGGTCATTTGTGGGGTGTGTTTACTGTCCTGGCATTTTGAGGGGTGCTAAATTGTAAGCACCCCTGTAAAGCCTAAAGGTGCTCATAGGACTTTGGGCCCCTTAGCGCACCTAGGCTGCAAAAGAAATGTCACACATGTGGTATTGCCTTACTCAGGAGAAATAGTATAATGTGTTTTGGGGTGTATTTTTACACATACCCATGATGGGTGGGAGAAATATCTCTGTAAATGAGATTTCTTTTGATTTTTTTACACACAATTGTCCATTTACAGAGATATTTCTCCCACCCAGCATGGGTATGTGTAAAAATACACCCCAAAACACATTATACTACTTCTCCTGAGTACGGCGATACCACATGTGTGACACTTTTTTGCACCCTAACTGCGCTAAGGGGCCCAAAGTCCTATGAGTACCTTTAGGATTTCACAGGTCATTTTGAGGCATTTATTTTCTAGACTACTCCTCACGGTTTAGGGCCCCTAAAATGCCAGGACAGTATAGGAACCCTACATGTGACCCCATTTTAGAAAGAAGACACCCCAAGGTATTCCGTTAGTAGTATGGGGAGTTCATAGAAAATTTCATTTTTTTTTCACAAGTTAGCGGAAATTGATTTTAATTGTTTTTTTCACAAAGTGTCATTTTCCACTAACTTGTGACAAAAAATAAAATCGTCTATGAATTCCCCATACACCTAATTGAATACCTTGGTGTGTCTTCTTTCTAAAATGGGGTCACTTGTGGGGTTCCTATAATGCCCTGGCATTTTAGGGGCCCTAAACCGTGAGGAGTAGTCTAGAAACCAAATGCCTCAAAATGACCTGTGAAATTCTAAAGGTACTCATAGGACGTTGGGCCTCTTAGCGCACCTAGGTTACAAAAAAAGTGTCACACATGTGGTTTTGCCGTACTCAGGAGAAGTAGTATAATGTGTTTTGGGGTGTATTTTTACACATACCCATGCTGGGTGGGAGAAATATCTCTGTAAATTAAAATGTTTTGATTCTTTTTACACACAATTGTCCCTTTACAGAGAGATTTCTCCCACCCAGCATGGGTATGTGTAAAAATACACCCCAAAACACATTATACTACTTCTCCTGAGTACGGCGATATCACATGTGTGACACTTTTTTGCAGCCTAGGTGCGCTATGGGGCCCAACGTCCTATTCACAGGTCATTTTGAGGCATTTGGTTTCTAGGCTACTCCTCACGGTTTAGGGCCCCTAAAATGCCAGGGCAGTTTAGAAACCCCACAAGTGACCCCATTTTAGAAAGAAGACACCCCAAGGTATTCCGTTAGGTGTATGGTGAGTTCATAGAAGATTTTATTTTTTGTCACAAGTTAGTGGAAAGTGACACTTTGTGAAAAAAAACAATACAAATCAATTTCCGCTAACTTTTGACAAAAAATAAAATCTTCTATGAACTCGTCATACACCTAACGGAATACCTTGGGGTGTCTTCTTTCTAAAATGGGGTCACTTGTGGGGTTCCTATACTGCCCTGGCATTTTAGGGGCCCAAAACCACGAGGAGTAGTCTGGAAACCAAATGCCTCAAAATGACTGTTCAGGGGTATATGCATCTGCAAATTTTGATGACAGGTGGTCTATGAGGGGCCGAATTTTGTGGAACCGGTCATAAGCAGGGTGGCTTCTTAGATGACAGGTTGTATTGGCACTGAAGTGCAGGAATGTTCTCAAATCGTGACCTGGACATGGCAATTAAAGGGACTCCGAGCAGTGCAGAAACTATGGAAAGATGCATGTCATTTTAAAGCTCTCTTTCTACTCTTTCCAATGATATATAAACCGCCGCCCTACGCCTCTTAGTTTTCTCTATTTTCGCGATTGAAATTGCTGCGGCCGCGATTTCAATCGCGAAAATAGAGAAAACTAAAAGGCGTAGGGCGACGATTTAGGTGTCGCCAGAAAGAGGAGAAAGAGAACTTTAAAATGATATCCATCTTTCCATAGTTACTTGTATTACACGGGGGAGACTTTTTCCTAAAGTCAGCAGCTCCATTCTGCTGAATGGAGCTGCTGACACTGGGAAAAGTGTCATCCTGTGTAATACAAGTAACTATGGAAAGATGGATATCATTTTAAAGCTCTCTTTCTCCTCTTTCTGGCGACACCTAAATCGTCGCCCTACGCCTTTTAGTTTTCTCTATTTTCTCGATTGAAATAGCGGCCGCAGCAATTTCAATCGCAACAATAGCGAAAACTAAGAGGCGTAGGGCGGCGGTTTATATATCATTGGAAAGAGGAGAAAGAGAGCTTTAAAATGATATGCATCTTTCCATAGTTTCTGCACTGCTCGGAGTCCCTTTAAGTCGTACCAGCAGTGATCAGAAAAAAAAATTCTGTCACTGCGGTGGGGCGGGTGAGGGTTTGGCCGGGTGATCAGAAGCCCGCAGGGGGCATATTAGGGCCTGATCTGATGGGTAGCAGTGACAGGTTCTAGGGAGGATATGAGGGTGTGGGGGGGGCGGTGTTCAGGAGCCCCCAGTTGGCAGTTTAGGACCAAATCTAAAAAATAGCATTGAGATAGTGACAGGGAGTGATTAATGGGTGATTAGGGGGGTGATTGGGTGCAAACAGGTGTCTGAGGGGTGGGCAGGGGGGTCTGATGGGTGCAGTGGGCGATCAGGGGGCAGGATCAGTGTGCTTGGGTACTTACTAGGAGGGCTGCAACCTGCCCTGGTGGTCCCTCAATCACTGGGACCACCAGGGCAGGAGGCAGCCTGTATAATACGCTTTGTATACATTACAAAGCGTATTATCCGCTTTACATGCGGCAGATCGGGGGTTAACAACCCGCCGCCGCTGCTAATTGGCTGGCGGGTTGACGTCGCAGGTGGGCACATCCAGCGTGCAATCCCCGGCCAGCTAGTCCGCAACGAGCCGCCACCGATCGGCGTATTGCGGTCGTTGCGGGCTCCACTTTGCTGCCGGCAAGTGGTTAAAATCACAATGCAGTAAAATATATATATATAGATAGATCTATATATATATATATATATATATATATATATATATATATATATATAGATAGATAGATCTATATATATATATATATATATATATATATATATATATATATATATATATATATATATATATATATATATATATATATAGATCTATATATATATATATTTATAGATCTATATATATATATATATATATATATATAGATAGATAGATAGATAGATAGATAGATAGATCTATATATATATATATATATATATATAGATAGATCTATATATATATATATATATATATAGATAGATCTATATATATATATATATAGATAGATAGATCTATATATATATATATATAGATAGATAGATCTATATATATATATATAGATAGATAGATAGATCTATATATATATATATATATATATATATATAGATAGATAGATCTATATATATATATATATATATATATAGATAGATAGATAGATCTATATATATATATATATAGATAGATAGATCTATATATATATATATATAGATAGATAGATCTATATATATATATATATATAGATAGATAGATCTATATATATATATATATAGATAGATAGATCTATATATATAAATATATATATATATATATATATATATATATAGATAGATAGATAGATCTATATATATATATATATATATATATATAGATAGATAGATCTATATATATATATATATATATATAGATAGATAGATCTCTATATATATATATATATATACAGATAGATAGATCTCTATATATATATATATACAGATAGATCTATATATATATATATATATATATATATATATATAGATAGATCTATATATATATAGATAGATTATATATATATATATATATATATATATATATATATAGATCTATATATATATATATATATATATAGATCTATATATATATATATATATATATATATATATATATATATATATAGATCTATCTATCTATCTATCTATATATATATATATATATATATATATATATATATATATATATATATATATATATATATATAGATATATATAGATAGATATATATATATAGATATATCTATATATAGGTGGTTGGGAGGGGATCAAGGGATACATGGGGGGGGGGGGGGGGGGGGAGTGCTGGATAAAAAAAAGTTTATTTTTACACTAAAATCGCACAGCCTGTCACGGCTGCAAGCTGTGCGTCTCTCCCTGTCACACAAGATCCACAGTGACAGGGAGAGGGAGGCGGAGAGGGAGGCGGAACGGCAACTATGTTGCCTTTCGGAGGGTGATCGCTGTGATTGGCTCACAGCGATCACACGGCAGGGAGCCAATCAGTGACGGCTCCTGCCGATACCCGGAAGCCCTAGCTGTCATAAGACAGCTAAGTGCAGCCGGTTCGGTGCGCGCGATCGCGGCGGGGAGCGGCGGCGCCGGTGATAGAGATCTACGCCCTGCCAGCCAGGAGCCCATCAAAACAGGGCGTAGATCTCTATCACCTCGGTCCTTAAGTGGTTAAAAAAAAAACACACTTCAGGTTTTTTTTTAATGTAACTAAAGCACATTGAATGCATTGTATCCAGACATACAATTTTATCACTGATTTTTTGTGTTTGACTATTTATTTCAATAACAAACTGATCACTGAGAAGACTGGCAATACTGGAATAATTATTTCACTTTATAATATGATTGTGGATTATTTGTTACTAGTGATGTGTGAAAAAACTCTTCTAATCACCTTTCCCTAAGAGGGGTATGTTGGGGCTAGCAAAGCAAAGAACAATTAACACAGCTGATGGTTAACCGGGTTAGAAGCTTTGATTTTCTGTTAGCTTCTGCATCTGGGTGAGGCTAATCAGCACATTTTCATTTTTAGGACATTAAAAATGATTGTTATCTCTTTCAGATGCAGTGATCTATATCATTTCCTATACGTCTGGGTTAATTTTAATTTCTGGAATTATTGTTGTGGTTTTACTTAAAACAAGGTAAGGATATAATGCAGAAAATAGTAGAGTCTTTTAAAGGGAACCTGAAGTGAGCGCAATATTTAGGCTGTCATATTATTTTCCTTTTAAACAATACAATTTGCCTTGTAGTCCCACTGACCATTCTGTCATTATTATTATTATTATTTATTGTATTTATAAAGTGCCAACATATTACACAGCGCATTAGTAGTATCAGAACCACACACCTGAAAAAAGCATGCAACAACTATATGAGTAGATAACTACTTGTTCTACTTCCATAACATATGTATTGCACTGTATTGTACCATCCACTGCACTGTCATAGCTAGCTTGCTTTGTAAACACATGAGCATCAAATTTCAACAACTCACTGAACTTCCTCAGCCAATCAGTGAGGAGCAGGAATGTGGGAGGGCTGATGACAAGCTTCCTTTTCATTGGCAATGGTACAAATAGAGCCAAGCTGACTGAGATAAGATTTTTTTTTTCCAGCACAAACATTTCTAAATAGATTGGAGTGCTTGCAATGCAGGGTAAGGCTACAGGATGCATAATAAACAAAGATCAGTGGGTAAATGAAATTTGATTTTGTGGCTGACAGTCCCTCTATTGGTCTATGGCTAAAAGTATACAGTAAGAGGTCAATGATCAGTAGGATTGTTAGGCAACTGATATTGTTTAAAATGAAATAAATATGTCAGCCTCCATATTCCTCTCACTTTCTTATGTTTTTGTAGCTTATTTAGTGTATTGATCTTTGGTCCCTATTACACTTGGTATCACTGGATAATAATGAATGTGCATATTTGGTAGACTGGCTCAATCTGTCTCAGCTAGCTGCATGTTTGTTGTAGCTGTGTGATTCAAACAAAACATTAAACCAAAAGATCAGCACAACAGTCAGACAGGTAAGATTTCTTAAAGGGAACCTGAGCCGAGATGGATATGGAGGCTGCCATATTTATTTCCATTTAAACAATACCAGTTGCCTGGCAGTCCTCCTGATCCTGTGTCTCTAATACTTTTAGCCATAGACCCTGAACAAGCATGCAGCAGATCAGATACTCTGACTCAGCTGACTCAGCTGCTCGGGTTTTACTAGATTAGCCATATGCTTGTTCCAGAGTTTTGACTTAGACGCTACTGACAGAAGACCAACAGGGCTGCCAGGCAACTGCCAGGGCTGCTCAAATCCGGATCCGGGACACATCCGTATAGTTCTATTCGGATATCTCCCAGTTACCTGTGCGGGGTGGGCGGGGTCAATCTTACCTGTCTGACGTCTTCTTCGGTCCGTCCCTCGCCACCTCCCACGATGCGGTCCAAGCGGTGATCACGTGATTACAAACACTTCCTCCTTCCGGGTTGAAGGAGGAAGTGTTTGTAATCACGTAACGCGTGTGGAGCGCATCGTGGGAGGCACCGAGGGACGGATGAAGAAGATGTCAGACAGGTAAGATTGACACCCCTCCCCCCAGGTTTACTGGGAGATATCCGGATAGCAGCTATCCAGGTATGTCCCGGATCCGGATTTGAGCAGCCCTAGCAACTGCCATTGTTTACAAGGAAATAAATATGGTAGCCTCCATATTCCTCTCACCTAGGGTTCCCTTAAATATATGGAGATATTATGGATATGGCAGTCTCTATATTTTTCTCACTTCAATTCTATTTGAATAAATTAAATTAAAACTATATGAAAAATCTAGTACGGCTTCAGATGATTTTGAAGATGAACATTGCATTGGCTTCCTCTTCAATCATAAAGAAAGATAACTAACAATGCAGTTGATTCACTAAAGTTTGGTAAATCTGCCATGCAGGTCCATAACACATGCTGCGCAAACAGTGCAATTTATATTACCTAGGTAGCAAAGGGGTTACTAGCATACTGTGCATTATGTTACTTGTTTAACACACTTTACTTTACAAGCAGCGTAATGCATGGTATACTAGCAACACCTGCATTACCTAGGTAACGCAAGTTGAACAATTTGTGAAACAAACATTACATATCTAGCATAAGTATCTGTGAAATTACTGTGCAACGCTGCACACAGCAACCTTAATGAACTTTAGTGAATCAAACCCAAAATGTGTAATGTTTGAGTTTTATTGAAGCTTAAGAAGTGTTTCAGTGCATGGAACTTAAAGAGAAACTGCTTATTTTTTTGTTTTACAATATTCATTTATATATTATTTAGTCAGTGTTTACAAATTGTAAAATCTTCTCTCTACAATTTACATTCTGAAATGTATCACTGATGGTGACTTCTTCAGTTCTGCCCTGTGATCTGTATGGAATGTTCATGTACTGTTTTAAACACAGTGAGAGATGAAGCTTGCTTGGTAGTTAAAAAAGAAAGAATAAATAAATAAAAAATCCCACAATGCAATAAGGTTTACAGACAGCACACTGTCAGTACCATGGTCATCATGACATCACACTGTGGGAGGGGTTTCACCACAATATCAGCCATACAGATGTCCCTGATGATCTATTCTAGAAAAGGTAAAGATTTCTCATGGGTAAGGGGTATCAGCTACTGATTGGGATGAAGCTTAACCTTGGTTAAAGTTCATCTTTATAAAGGAACAGTGATCATTTTTACACTTAACTGTACACTGTGGACTAGCATAACAAAGAAGGGCCAAATGGCACAATGATAGCACCCAGCCATTACAACTATAAATGCACTAATCAAGCTGGCACAAAAGTGACGCCTTCGCTGTGCCTCTTATTTCAGGTACTCCTTAACCTGACAACACATCTCTTTATGTCCTGACCTTAAAATATGTTTTTTTTCTATGATGGCATATTCTATTAGTATAAAATAATAATAAATAAAAAAAGTATAACAAAACTAGGGACTTCTAGAACTGGAACCAGTAGAACGCTTTAACTAAAGTCAGTGACCATTTAAGCGTTGTTCATAGAACAAGTCCATGCACAGTATTTTATGGGGCTGATTCACAAAGCTTTTATCTCACCTTCTTTATTTTTCACCTCAGCTTAAGGACCAATTTCCACTAGCTGTCGAGCGTGGCTGCAGACGCGCGGCGGCACCTCCTGGTCTACGAGTACGCAGACAAATCCCAGAAGCCGTGCCATGCAAGCCTATGGGATTTGCTGCCTTCCGCATGAAAAAATGCTGCAATGTCGGCCGAATTGCTAAGGCAAGCGATTCGGATTGCGGCAGTATTATCCCCTATGGCAGAGTTTCCCTGCGCGATTTGCTTGTGGGGAAACTGTGGATTCGGCCGGATTTCTGCAGCAGTGGAAACGAGCCCTAAAGGAGAGCTAATTTATGAGATAAACAGATAAGGCTAGCTAATTCCTGAGTTGAGTCAGGCAGAAAGAGATAAGCCAGGAGTTAAGAAAGATGAGGGGGTTGATTCACAAAATCAGTTAGGCTTGGTTCCCACTTGCACCTGATCAGCTTGAGTGGACAGTGTAATGCCCGCTTTGATGTTCCGGTTGTACCTTGGGGCCAACAGGTTACTGCCATAGGCTACATGGGGAAATGCATTTGCCTGCCCGGGATTATCGCGGACTGCACAGAAGTGCAGTCTGCTTACCGCAACGGATCCCAAGGATCTGGTCCAGAGTGACAAGTGTGAACGGCTCCTATTTATAAAATAAGAGCCATTCACTGTCTGTTTAGCAATGAGTGGAGAATGGATGAAAAATGTCTGTTCTCCGCTCAAGTGGGAACACAGCCTTAAATTGAAGTGCGCTAACAGCTATTGTTATGCTATTTGTGTAAGGCTAGAAACCCACAAGGACCGATTTCTAACCACAGAAATGTTACAACAGGTTTCCTGAATATGCCCTAATTAGTTGTATGTGTAGGGCCACTGTTAAATAGAACATAAGTAACATAGAGTCTCATATTTCTATTTTCATTTTAAGATCTAATTTTTTATAACACATTAAATCTACTTAATTCTGTTGCAAAACAAACAGAAGTAATGACTCTTAACTTTCCAGTACTACAACCTTATCAACATGGTTTTCTCAGCCAGATAAAAGTGCTTTGCCTTCTTTTTACTATTCAGGGCATAAGGCTAAATTCAACTTTTTATTTGACCACATAATTTGCATAAACAACTCACTTTTTAAGACTAATGGTGGCCATACATGGTACAATTTTTTCATACAATCTTACCATTTCTATGTAGTATAAGGGTAAATTAAGTGAATATACTGAAAGGATAATGTAGGCAGTCCCCTTATATTACATAGAAATGGTAAGATTGTATTAAAAAATTGTACCATGTATGGCCACTAGTGTTGGGCGAACATCTAGATGTTCGGGTTCGGGCCGAACAGGCCGAACATGGCCGCGATGTTCGGGTGTTCGACCCGAACTCCGAACATAATGGAAGTCAATGGGGACCCGAACTTTTGTGGTTTGTAAAGCCTCCTTACATGCTACATACCCCAAATTTACAGGGTATGTGCACCTTGGGAGCGGGTACAAGAGGAAAAAAAAATTAGCAAAAAGAGCTTATAGTTTTTGAGAAAATCGATTTTAAAGTTTCAAAGGGAAAACTGTCTTTTAAATGCAGGAAATGTCTGTTTTCTTTGCACAGGTAACATGTTTTTTGTCGGCATGCAGTCATAAATGTAATACATATAAGAGGTTCCAGGAAAAGGGACCGGTAACGCTAACCCAGCAGCAGCACACGTGATGGAACAGGAGGAGGCGCAGGAGGAGAAGGCCACGCTTTGTGAGACACAACAACCCAGGCCTTGCATGAGGGCAAGAAGCGTGCGGATAGCATGCTTTGTACCGCCATGCAGTCATAAATGTAATAAAGATAAGTGGTTCAATAAACAGGGACCACGCGGCAACGCTAACCCAGCAGCAGCAGACGTGATGGAACAGGAGGAGGCGCAGGAGGAGAAGGCCACGCTTTGTGAGACACAACAACCCAGGCCTTGCATGAGGGCAAGAAGCGTGCGGATAGCATGCTTTGTACCGCCATGCAGTCATAAATGTAATAAAGATAAGTGGTTCAATAAACAGGGACCACGCGGCAACGCTAACCCAGCAGCAGCAGACGTGATGGAACAGGAGGAGGCGCAGGAGGAGAAGGCCACGCTTTGTGAGACACAACAACCCAGGCCTTGCATGAGGGCAAGAAGCGTGCGGATAGCATGCTTTGTACCGCCATGCAGTCATAAATGTAATAAAGATAAGTGGTTCAATAAACAGGGACCACGCGGCAACGCTAACCCAGCAGCAGCAGACGTGATGGAACAGGAGGAGGCGCAGGAGGAGAAGGCCACGCTTTGTGAGACACAACAACCCAGGCCTTGCATGAGGGCAAGAAGCGTGCGGATAGCATGCTTTGTACCGCCATGCAGTCATAAATGTAATAAAGATAAGTGGTTCAATAAACAGGGACCACGCGGCAACGCTAACCCAGCAGCAGCAGACGTGATGGAACAGGAGGAGGCGCAGGAGGAGAAGGCCACGCTTTGTGAGACACAACAACCCAGGCCTTGCATGAGGACAAGAAGCGTGCGGATAGCATGCTTTGTACCGCCATGCAGTCATAAATGTAATACAGATGAGAGGTTCAATAAACAGGGACCGGAAACGCTAAACCATCCCAGATGTTCATTGGTCATGTTACTTGGTTGGGGTCCTGGAGTGTTGCGTAGTCGTTTCCAATCCAGGATTGATTCATTTTAATTTGAGTCAGACGGTCTGCATTTTCTGTGGAGAGGCGGATACGCCGATCTGTGACGATGCCTCCGGCAGCACTGAAACAGCGTTCCGACATAACGCTGGCTGCCGGGCAAGCCAGCACCTCTATTGCGTACATTGCCAGTTCGTGCCAGGTGTCTAGCTTCATGCCCGGTTTCAGGTCCAGCGGTGCCAGCCACAAATCTGTCTGTTCCTTTATTCCCCTCCAAATTTCCTCCCCTGTGTTCTGCTTATCCCCAAGGCAGATCAGCTTCAGCAACGCTTGCTGACGCATGCCAACAGCTGTGCTGCACTGCTTCCACGATCCTACTGCTGCTTGTGCTGGGTTAGCGTTTCCGGATGAGGTACAGCTTTGAGATGCGTTGGAGGAGAAGGAGTCAGAGAGGTAGGTGCTGCTGTTGTTATCCAGTGGGAGGGACGGCGGTGCAGCTGTTTGCGGCGTGGGCAACACCCGCGCCGTAGCAGGTGAGGAATCGCTGCCAGGCTCCACAAGGTTCACCCAGTGCGCGGTAAGGGAGATGTATCGACCCTGGCCGAACGCACTCGTCCAGGTGTCAGTGGTGAGGTGAACCTTGCAGGCAACGGCATTCTTCAAGCTTCGGGTTATTTAGCTGACCACTTGCTCATGCAACTCAGGCACTGCAGAGCGCGCAAAGTGGTAGCGGCTGGGAACCACGTAACGTGGGATGGCCACTGACATCATGCCCTTGAAGCTGTTTGTCTCCACCACTCGATATGGCAGCATTTCGCAGGCTAGAACCTTGGCTATGCTGGCTGGCTGTTACTGCCACGGCCCGGGGGTCATTTGCTGGCAATTTCCTCTTGCGCTCAAACATCTCAGAGACAGACAACTCAACCGTAGGGCTGCACACCGAAGGGCTGTTGGTTGTTGTGTTTGATGAACACTGGGAGACCTCAAGAGCACTAGTCCGGAAAGTGACAGTGTCAGCATCGTCTGATGTTTGTGAATGTTGTGAACCACGCAATGGCTGGACTACTGCTGCTGCTGAGGCGGGTCTGGTGGTGAGTCTGGTGAACCCAAGGGAGGCAGTGTTGCTGGTGGTACCCTGTCCTGCCGCGTTTGCCCACAGTGTGGGATGTTTGGATAGAATGTGGCGGCTCATGCTGGTGGTGGAGAGGTTGTTAATACTTTTCCCCCTGCTCAGGCGGGTCTTGCACACCTTGCAAATCGCCATGGTAACATCCTCAGTGCAGTCTTCAAAGAAAGCCCAGACTTTGGAGCACCTGCCTTGCTGGCGATTTCTGTTTGCGCCTCTTTTGCCTCTCACTTGAACCATGCTTGCGGTGCCTGAAATTGCGCGCCGCCTACCTTGTGGCAAAAGGCGAACTCGTGCAGCAGTGGGTTCCTCAACAGACTCATCTGTGCTGCTGCTACGACGGCGATGTTCTCGTTCACAAACAAAATCTGGGTCTATGTCCACATTGTCCATACCCTCCTCTTCCATCTCCTCAAACTCGTCATATGTCATTGTGGGGGGCCGCCGCCGTGGAGTAGAGCTCCCCAGAACAACCTCTGCGCAGCTCACTCCAACGTCGTCTGGTTATCTGGCAGTTGTGTGCGTGGTGTCGCTGCCGGTTGTGTCAGCTTTGTGCCCACTGGCTCCTTGTAACTGGCTGAGGACTCGGACCTCGTGCGTGATGTGCTGGTGCTGCTTAACCCACTGCTGGACGCTTGAGAGGTTATCCAAGTAATTATCTGGTCCTGTTCTTTTGGATCTGTGAGGGTTGTTGTCCTGGACAACATGGGCGGTATTGAGTGGGTTTTCTTGGGTGCTCCCCTGTGGCCTGTACGTGAACCGTCAGGGGAAACACCTCTTCCCTTGCCCCTCCCTCTTTCACCGGATTTCTTCCTCATTTCACTTATCCTTAAAGTACACGCTGACTGGCAGCAGTACAGTGGCAGTACAGAAATGCTATACAGTGGTGGGTGAGCGGTGTACCACTTTTGTCAGCAGCGACACAGAGCACAATGCTATACAGTGGCGGGTGAGCGGTGTACTACTGTTCCCAGCAGACACAGAGTGGAAGTAAACACAATGCTATATAGTGTGGCTGAGCCGTGTACACAGAGTGGCATTAAACACAATGCTATATAGTCTGCTATATAGTCACCCCGAACAGGGTGATGTTCTGCAGAACCCGAACAGTGGCAAACACTGTTCGCCCAACACTACTGGGAGGGAACGCAGATTTTAGTACCTAAACACACGATACAACATGTTTTCCGGGGTCAGACTCTGAGGCACATACAGATGGTCCCGATCATCATCCTCATCATACAACTCTTCTCCTGAGTCTGACCCACCCACCACCTCTGCCACCCCAACATCCCCAGACACAGACCCCTCATCGTCCTCAACATTAACTTGGGATGCTGGCCTGAGCCAGACCTCCTCCTCCACATCAGGCCCCATCATCTCCTCAATGGCAGCCCTCATTAATCGCTCTGGCGCCGGACCGATGGACACAACGTTCTCCTCCGGGGAGGGCTGCTGCTGACCACTGGCTGCTGGGGTGGATGTTATAGCTTGCGTGGGGCGTTGGCTGTTGCTGTTGTTGGGAGTGCTGCTCACAGCGGAGGTCTCTGGGGAACTCATGTTGAGCTCATATAGTGGTTGACGGTGAGTGGAGTATTACTGATCCCAGCAATATACACACTGACTGGCAGAGTACGCAATGCTATATAGTGTGGCTGAGCGGTGTACACAGAGTGGCAGTAAACACAATGCCATATAGTCTGGCTGAGCGAGCGGTGTACTACTGTTCCCAGCAGAATCAGAGTGGCAGTAAACAATGGTATATAGTCTGGCTGAGCAGTGTACACAGAGTGTCAGTAAACAATGGTATATAGTCTGGCTGAGTGGTGTACACAGAGTGTCAGTAAACAATGGTATATAGTCTGGCTGAGCGGTGTACACAGAGTGTCAGTAAACAATGGTATATAGTCTGGCTGAGCGGTGTACACAGAGTGTCAGTAAACAATGGTATATAGTCTGGCTGAGCGGTGTACACAGAGTGTCAGTAAACAATGGTATATAGTCTGGCTGAGCGGTGTACACAGAGTGTCAGTAAACAATGCAATATAGTCTGGCTGAGAGGTGTACACAGAGTGTCAGTAAACAATGCTATATAGTCTGGCTGAGCGGTGTACACAGAGTGTCAGTAAACAATGGTATATAGTCTGGCTGAGCGGTGTACACAGAGTGTCAGTAAACAATGGTATATAGTCTGGCTGAGCGGTGTACACAGAGTGTCAGTAAACAATGGTATATAGTCTGGCTGAGCGGTGTACACAGAGTGTCAGTAAACAATGGTATATAGTCTGGCTGAGCGGTGTACACAGAGTGTCAGTAAACAATGGTATATAGTCTGGCTGAGCGGTGTACACAGAGTGTCAGTAAACAATGGTATATAGTCTGGCTGAGCGGTGTACACAGAGTGTCAGTAAACAATGGTATATAGTCTGGCTGAGCGGTGTACACAGAGTGTCAGTAAACAACGGTATATAGTCTGGCTGAGCGGTGTACACAGAGTGGCAGTAAACACAATGCTATATATAGCGTGGCTGAGCGAGGTGCACAGTGGCAGTACACACAATGCTATATTAGTCAGGCTAAGCCGTGTACACAGAGTGTCAGAAAACACAATGCTATATATAGCGTGGCTGAGCGAGGTGCACAGTGGCAGTACACACAATGCTATATATAGCGTGGCTGAGCGAGGTGCACAGTGGCAGTACACACAATGCTATATTAGTCAGGCTAAGCCGTGTACACAGAGTGTCAGAAAACACAATGCTATATATATAGCGTGGCTGAGCGAGGTGCACAGTGGCAGTACACACAATGCTATATATAGCGTGGCTGAGCGAGGTGCACAGTGGCAGTACACACAATGCTATATATAGCGTGGCTGAGCGAGGTGCACAGTGGCAGTACACACAATGCTATATATAGCGTGGCTGAGCGAGGTGCACAGTGGCAGTACACACAATGCTATATTAGTCAGGCTAAGCCGTGTACACAGAGTGTCAGAAAACACAATGCTATATATATAGCGTGGCTAAGCGAGGTGCACAGTGGCAGTACACACAATGCTATATATAGCGTGGCTGAGCGAGGTGCACAGTGGCAGTACACACAATGCTATATATAGCGTGGCTGAGCGAGGTGCACAGTGGCAGTACACACAATGCTATATTAGTCAGGCTAAGCCGTGTACACAGAGTGTCAGAAAACACAATGCTATATATATAGCGTGGCTGAGCGAGGTACACAGTGGCAGTAAACAATGCTATATATAGTGTGGCTGAGCGAGCGGTGTACTACTGTTCCCAGCAGCGACACACAATGACTGGGGGGGACCCTGGCTAGCGTGGCTGGAGAGCGAACTACCCTGCCTGCCTACCCAAAGCTAAACCCACAGACAAATGGCGGAGATATGACGTGGTTCGGGTATTTATTTACCCGAACCACGTGACCGTTCGGCCAATCAGAGCGCGTTCGGGCCCGAACCACGTGACCCGTTCGGCCAATCACAGCGCTAGCCGAACGTTCGGGGAACGTTCGGCCATGCGCTCTTAGTTCGGCCATGTGGCCGAACGGTTTGGCCGAGCACCGTCAGGTGTTCGGCCGAACTCGAACATCACCCGAACAGGGTGATGTTCTGCAGAACCCGAACAGTGGCGAACACTGTTCGCCCAACACTAATGGCCACCATAAGTGTACAAGGAAACAAAGATAATTTCTTAGTAGGTTTAGTACTATATGCACATTTATTTATCTCATAATGGCATGGCACATGACAGTTCAGGTATCCTTTAACCTGTGTCAGAAAGTAAAATAAATGCACATATAATAAATACTGTAGATGTTTACCTGTTTATATTATGGTGCTGGATATTTTCTGGACTGACACATTTGCCATTTTTTCAGAGCCTGTAAATCACAACGAAAGAGTGCTGTTCCAAAAGGAAGTGCTTCACAAACCTTAATCCGTTCATAATTAATCGCCACACTTGTTTTTTGTTGCCTTAAGCAAACTATGCCTAGAATGAAATTGTGGTATTTAAACTTGTTGTCCAGAGCAGTCTAGTTTGTTGTATAAAATTGAGACGTATATTATACCTACAGAAAACGTTGTCATTGATTTGTTTTTTAAATGGACATGAGACATTTAAATAGGAATAAACTCAAGTATTCACCTAAGACATTTTTGCACTGAAATTTCCATTTTCACTGGACACAAAATATATATATATAAAAATATATTTGAAATATTTTGATCTGTGCAAAAATGTAAAAACATTTGTAAAAATGATTGTGATGTAAATATACATAAATAGGGCAGGGTGAGCAGCACAAACCAAATTTTATGCAATTTTATACAATCTATGAATGTAGCAATGGAGTTCTCAAATTTGCCCATGAAACATAAATACAAAAGACTGCAGCACACAGCAGGAAAAAAAGTGCAACAGGGGCTATTGATTATGCTTTACAGCATTAGTACACGCGTTTAAGCTCACTGGCTGTGCCGATGTGTCCCCAGTATGGTGAGTCCTACTCTAGCTGTGCAAAAATGCATAACCACGCCAACTTCTAGAACAGTCATAGCCTATAATTAAGCAGATTGCATAAATCAATAGGTTTCAGTCAGTAGCTAATTGTAAGATGATGTGTTCTTGATTTCTTTTTCACTTCCATTTGGCTCTTGGGCTTTTGGCATTGTACACATAAGAAAGATGTAGCAAGAACTAGCATTTTTTTGCATGGTTAGAGTAGAACTCACCATGTTGGGAACATATTGGAGAATTCGGTGAGCTTAAAAATGGAAAAAAAAAGACATTTTAAGGGGGCAGAGCAGATCAGGTAGCCACAAAAACTGACGCTCCCCGCCGTTCCTGTGGGCCGCACTGGCCCACTTTCACTTTCGTGACCTATAAGTCACAACGCAGCAAGGAGAGACTGCGTGTCTCTCACAGCGTGCAGGGAGATGGTGGGCGCTGCCACAGCTAGAAGACTGCCCGTGCCCAATGGCAGCTCTGGAAACCCTGCAGGAATGCCCCGGGCGGGTGTTTTGAACAGGGAATACCTCTCCCTGTGTTTACCTCTGAGATAGCGACAAATATAGTCGCTAATCTCGGGGGGCTACAGCGTGGTGGTGAGGGGGAAGAGAATGGTGGTGTGGGGACACAGAGGCAGAGAACATGCCAAACTTTCGTATTTATAACATTAGGGATATATATATATATATATCCCTAATGTTATAAATACGAAAGTTTGGATGTTTGCTACTCAATAGCGCAACAATGGCTGAACGGATTTGAATGAAATTTGACACACACATAGTACATTACCTGGAATGACATATAGGATACTTTTTATCCTCATAACCAAAAAGTGTGCGGGGACAAATACAAATTACTCTGGGAAAATGTAAACTGCAGCCATTCTTACACTGTTAATGGTAGGGTTCTCAAACTTTGCACAGTTGGTCACTGGTTGACTGGGATTAATATTCAGAAAAGTGGGTGGGGCCTACAAAAGCCAATAAAAATTCACCTTTACATTTTCAAGGGGAATATTTAATTGCTGCCAGTCTTGCACTGCTAATGGCACAAGCCTCAAACCTGGTACAGTTGGTCATTGGGTGACTGGGGTTCGAATTCAGAAAAGGGGGTGGAGCCACAGCCAGATTTGTTTCATTTCAATGCAAATTATTGATGCCAAAGACTGCAAAGCTCACAAATTAGGTCATTGAGTAATTCATTGTGTGTTAGGCTTAGAAAAAGTGAGCAGAGCCAACACCAGCCACACATAATGGGGCAACACCTATAATACATATATACAATCCTCTTAAGATTTCCTAGACTTTTAGATAAATGCAAACTAAAACATAATCCGATTTCAAAAGAAATCTGACAAAGTCATGTTAAATAAATGGTCCTGTATTTATTGAAATGTAATTATCCAATAGCATAACTGCATGTGCCAAAAGTATGTGAATTGTGCTCTCAGTAAGTGTTGTGACCACTTTGAGTAGCAACACCTTAAAGTAAACATTTGTGGTAACTGTTGATCAGCTCTTCACATCGACTTGGTGGAATTTTAGCCAGTTCTTACGCACAGCTTCAGCTCTTGGTTGTTGGTGGGTTTCCACATGAATTGCAAATTTTAGATCTTACCAGACCATTTCTATTACTGTATATACTGCTTATACTGTATATAAGCAAAATTTTTAAGCACAAAAAATTGCTCAAATGTTGCCCCCCCCCCCCCCCCTTGGCTTATACGCGAGTCACTATACCACCCCCCGATTACCCACCTGACTAATTATAGTGCCCTGATACCACTGCTCTCTACACTCTGCTACACTGCAGCTGACACATTGGGAAAAATGGCATGGCACAGTGGAAGCCCCTGAGAAATTGGCACCTCTGTTTTGAATTTTGACAGCATCCAGCACATGGGCCAGTGGCAATGTTGCTCTCTCCACTCCACTGCACCTCAGGTCAGTCCTCCTAGTGCTGGGCCGGCCACACACTGTTGCTGCAGTGTGCACAAACATAGCAGGGGCCCTTGATAAAGCAACTCTTCTGTTTTATATTGCTATGGGATCCAGTGCACAGGGGGTTCACATTAGTGTGGTGCACCTGTCACAGGGACCTCACATTGCATGCTCCATTGTGCTGATGATAGTGCTCAGGGAGCAGCAGAGTAGGCAAGCCACAGCTATCTATAATATTGATGCTGGTACACAGATTGAAACTTTTGTATCCTGAGATAATTATCTATGCAAGAGTGTCTCTGTACTGATCCCTGTATTTTTGACTAATTGGTATTGATCTTTTGCAGTGCTTTATCTATTGTTTTAGCTATTTATACTGGGGAGGGGATGCCTTATAAAGGGGCACATCTGGCTATTCATACTGTGTGGGGTGCTATACTCAGGAGGGGGCTTATACATGAACAAGACTGGAACACAAGTGTAGGAGATGCCCAAAAATCATATAACTTAAAACAATTGTCATTTTTTTCATAAGTGCTGTGATTAAATAAAGTATTGGAAGGAACCTTTTTTTTTACCTAAACTCCCTGCCATTCAATTTTTCAATTTGTTTAAGTAATATAATTTCTGGGCACCTCCTAAACTTGTTCCAGTTTTATCTCTGGATCCTACATCAGTAGGGTACTCACCTCACACCTGGATTGTAGGGCGATTCCTTTTTTTGGAGCCGCGACCGAAAACCAGATCTGAAAGGTCAAGTGGAGACCGTACTTCCCCACATGCCCATACGAGTGGTTGCCTTTGGAAGCAACCCTCCCTTTTCAGTATATTTCTATGAACACCTACAATAGTAAGTCTACCAGGTGATATTGCAGCATATCAGGCTCCCTGTGTCTGTGTGTCTTTTTCTGTCTTTACTAGTGCTGATATACACGAGTCAATCACTTTTTTCCTGTTTTAGTAATAGTGGGTTGCTCGGCTTATATGCGGGTTGGCTATTACATGAGTATATACAGTAGCTTAAGATTAGGACTTTGACTTGGCTATTTCCAAAATATTCACTTTATTATTTAACCTGATCCAGAGGTGAGAGGGATATTGAGGGTGCCATATTTATTTTCTTTTAAACAATACAATGAGTCACAACCATGAAACAAGCATAGGTTTAATTCAGCCAGACTTAATTAAAAGCATCTGATCTGCATGCTCATTCAGGGTTCATGGCTAAAAGTATTAGAGACACAGGATCTGGGGACAGCCAGGCTACCTTCCACGGTGGGCATGCACTAAAATTCAGATTTAGGACAAGGTTGCAAATTCGAAGATGCTAAATACACCAACAGTAGTAACTATAACCTCCAGACTGGAGTGAATCCCAGGGACTAAGGGGCCTGCTTCTCTCCCCACATCCACATAGAAACGCATGTTGCATGCTGAACAGCTGAAGAGAGAGAACGACCTGAAAGTAGAGCAGGTATGTGTGCTCTGTTGAAGTGCTCCACTATTAATATGCAAAGAGAGAGAGGCCAGTCCCCCCGATCTCCCCCCCCCCCCAAGCTGTCTAGAAATTAAACTTTATAGCGGCCACTCTTACTGGGGGACGGGGGAGGGAGGGTATGATGGCTATACACATGATCCACTTCCAGAATTGGGCTTTACGACCGGCGTCTCCTTCCCTAAATAAAAGAGGGTTTGTTATTTATAACCAATTGTCATCCTATTTTCCTATTGACTGAAAATACCAGACCTTGATTGACTGAATTTTTCTCCCAGCAGATATGCTATTGGATAATTTTTGCAGAAAATACACTACCAATTATAATAACTTGTTTCATTCACTTAACTAGGTTTTCTATG
Source organism: Hyperolius riggenbachi (assembly GCF_040937935.1). Classification (NCBI taxonomy): domain Eukaryota; kingdom Metazoa; phylum Chordata; class Amphibia; order Anura; family Hyperoliidae; genus Hyperolius; species Hyperolius riggenbachi. Next base: position 225,183,838 of record NC_090649.1, read on the forward strand.
TCTACTTCTAGGACAGGTTTGAAAATCAGATTATGTATGAGAGAGACATGGGGCCATATGCAATTCTCTTTTTCACCTGAGTTTTCACCTAGGAGATAATTTTTCATCTTTGATTTTAAATAACTTTCCAGTACTTTTCAACTAAAAAAGTACCAAAAAGTTGGTGAAAAAGTACTATCAAAATTATTTTAATCATTTTCTTGCCTTCTGGGGGCTTAAAAGGCATTTTATTGACAAGTTTAAAAATATCACCTAGGAGAAAACACAGGTGAAAAAGTGAATTGCATATGGCCCATGGTAGCGTAGTTAGTTAGAGATAGCACTCTCCCCTTGTGGCTTCATTGGCTTCCTACAAAAAAAATTGTTCTTAGATTATCATGGACATATGACTATGGTAAGGATTAGACTATGTGCCCCTTTGAGGGACAGATTCTGATTGGACTATGCTCTATGAACTGCTGAAGAAGATGTCACTGCTACGTGAATCATAAATAAACAAAACATAGAAAGATTTATAGTGTTCACAAACTTTCAAGAAGCACTGTACCTTCATCTATTACCTGTTGCCAGAAGTTATGAAATCAGGCAGCTATCTTGGAGGATGTGGCTGGAGGATCTTTATTGTCTCAGCACTGCTGGGAAAGAATACAGAAGATAAAGTAGGAGGACCGGCCACCAGTTGAAGCCTTCATGTGGAAGTCAATATGTGCTTTTTCTCTACAGGAGATTTTTACTGCAGATGCCCAGTATTGCTTTCAGTGTTTTTGTAAATATAATAAAGATGACAAAATCAATTATTGCACCATCAAGAAATATTAAAGATATGAGAGGATGTGATTTTACTTTCCACCATCCTTTAAAACAAAACATTGGGCCCAATCCAATTCACTTTTTCTCCTGCGTTATCTCCTAGGAGATCATTTTCATCTTCTGTTTACAATACATTTTCAGCCCATTGCAATTGGAAAAGTACCAAAAAGTTGGTTAAAAAAAAAAGTACTGTCATAATTCTGAGTATTTTTCTCCTTAACCACTTTCCCTCCCCCAGGAGGAGTAACTACACTTCTGCAAAATGCCACAACTCTGTGCATGGGAGTAGCTACTATGTCCCTCCCACCGCGACCCCCCTAGCTCATTACCGCTGCTCAATACTACCAATCGTTAGCCTCTAGATCAATGAATGGGAACACAAATTCCATTAATTGATCTAAGTCCCCCTGTGAATTGCCGCAGCCGTCTATTCAGACGCCTCTGCCATTCATAAACCTCGTCCACGCAGTGCTTCCGTTTCCGTACCAATAGTACGGTAAGCTGAAGTCACCACTGAGGACATCTTGTGGCCAAATTGTAATATTACATCCCCCTTTTTTCAGTTAATGATCCCTAGTTACCTATTTTTCCTTTTTAAATTAACCCCTGACCTCTCACACTCCCCTAAAATTACCAAATTCTTTTTAATTTTTTTTTTATTAAAAATTACAAATAAAAAAAATACATAAATACTTTCCTTAGGGACTGAACTTTTCTTTAATATGTATATAAAGACTGTATACTACAATTACTTACTATATTACTATAAAATATGGGCTTGTAATTAGGGATAGAAGCAAAACTGAAAAAAATGCACCTTTATTTCCAAATAATATATTGGCGCCATACGTTGTACTAGGAAAAATTTTAAACGTTGCAATAACCGGGACAAATGGGCAAATAAAATGTGTGGATTTTAATTACGGTAGTATGTTTTATCTTAAAACTATAATGGCCGAAAACTGAGAAATAATGCATTTTTAAATTTTTTTCTTATTATTCCCGTTAGTTAGAAGAAAATAATTCTTAGCAAAAAGTACCCCCCAAAGAAAGCCTAATCGGTGGTGAAAAAAAAAGGTATAGATTGTTTCATTGTGATAAGTAGTAATAAAGTTATAGGTAAATGAATGGAAAGAGGGCTGACAGGTGAAAATTGCTCTGGTTTTTTAAGGGGAAAAACCCTTTGAGGTGCAGTGGTTAAAAGACATTTTATTGATAAGATGTGAATCATCACTTAGGAGAAAACGTAGGTGAAAAAGTGAATTGGATCGGGCCCATTATGTGAGGGTGGAGAAATAGCCTAAGGTCTGTAAAATTAGGTTTTAGTAAATGTTTTGTATAATAAAATATTTGAATGTATGTTTTTGATATCTCAGTGTAAAGACAAACTCAAAGGATTTTTTTTTCTGCATGTGTAAAGTCTACCATATAATGAGTAGATCACAATGCAATACATTTATTATATGCTATGCATTATGTTTTACTCATTATAAATAACAAGTAAGTTTGCATACTGCAGTTTAGTGAATATACCCCTTTAGCTTTTAGATATCATTTTTTGTTACATGAATGATTTTTATTGTGTTATAGAATATACATGCCAAATTTAACAATGATGTATCAGCCTCTTTTTCTGCTTATTGATCTCGTATAAAGTGTTAAGATGCATTTACAGTGCCCTTCAGACATGGTACTGTGTAGAACAAGAATTTACAAATAGTGTTCCATCTCAACATCTTTAAATAAACAATTTACTTGTCAATATCACACTTGTTGCATTTTTTTTTTTGAATAAAGATTTTTCACAACCAGGTCACCCTATTTGAAAAACGTTACAACGTGCATGCTGTTGCATTCTCTATCTCTATCTTTTGACTTAGCACATCAAATTTGTTGATGCAAAAATATAAAACGGTAACAAAAATAAAGCACATTGGCCTGCAGATATAAAAGTAAACAGATATGCAATTATGCAGTAGGTTTGGAACAAAATGGCAACTAAATGCAAGAGGACAAATATTATACTGTAGTACATTACAGGAAAAATTACAATAAAAAAGGACATTCTAGCATTCTACCACAATTTTTCCAAAATTGACTTTATCAGTTAATAGCAAAGCCCCCATACATGCTATAATCACCAAATGTGTACCGTATATACTCGCATATAAGCCGACCCGCATATAAGCCGACCCCCCAACTTTTCCCTGAAAAAACAGGGAAAAATGATTGACCCCCATATAAGCCGGGGGTAGGAAATGCTGGATTGGTGCAGCCCCCCAGTGTGTCCCAATATAGCTAGTATAGTGCCCAGTATAGGTAGGTAGTGTCCAGTATAGCTAGTATAGTGCCCAGTATAGCTAGTAAAGTGCCCAGTATAGCCAGTATAGTGCCCAGTATGGGTAGGTAGTGCCTCAGTTTAGCCAGTATAGTGCCCAGTTTAGCTAGTATAGTGCCCAGTTTAGCCAGTATAGTGCCCAGTTTAGCCAGTATAGTGCCCAGTTTAGCTAGTATAGTGCCCAGTTTAGCTAGTATAGTGCCCCAGTATGGCTAGTAAAGTGCCCAGTTTAGCCAGTATAGTGCCCAGTTTAGCCAGTATAGTGCCCAGTTTAGCTAGTATAGTACCCAAGTATGGCTAGTATAGTGCCCAGTTTAGCCAGTATAGTGCCCAGTTTAGCCAGTATAGTGCCCAGTTTAGCTAGTATAGTACCCAAGTATGGCTAGTATAGTGCCCAGTTTAGCCAGTATAGTGCCCAGTTTAGCCAGTATAGTGCCCAGTTTAGCCAGTATAGTGCCCAGTTTAGCTAGTATAGTACCCAAGTATGGCTAGTAAAGTGCCCAGTTTAGCCAGTATAGTGCCCAGTTTAGCCAGTATAGTGCCCAGTTTAGCCAGTATAGTGCCCAGCATAGGTGGGTAGTGCTCCCCCCCGCTCCCCCCGCGGCCGCCGCTGCTACTATTACCTTGTTAGACAGCGGCCGCTTCCTAATCCGCGTTCCTCTTCTTCCTCAGAGTGCATCACAGCAGCGCGCCCGGCGCTGCTGCTGTGACGATGCAGGGGGCAGGAAAGAGCGCGGCTCCCTATAGCGGCGATCTGTATCGCCGTTACCAAGGGAACCGCTCTTTCCTGCCCCCTGCATCGTCACAGCAGCAGCGCCAGGTGCGCTGCTGTGATGCACTCTGAGGAAGAAGAGGAACGCGGATTAGGAAGCGGCCGCTGTCTAACAAGGTAATAGCAGCAGCGGCCGCGGGGGGAGCGGGGAGGGGGGGGAGCGGGGCGCGGGGCGCGGACCACCCGACCACCCACCACTAGACCACCAGGGAAGACTCGCATACAAGCCGACCCCCCAACTTTTGACCCCCTTTTTGGGGGTCAAAAATTCGGCTTGTATGCGAGTATATACGGTATGTTAAAGAGAACAGTGGGACCAAGAGGAAACAAATATTTTTCAAAAAGACCTTTTTTGACAAAAATCAATCGAAGTTACGAAAAGGAAACGTTTTTATTTATTTATTTTTTAAATGCAGTTAAATGACAGATAACGTATTAACCTATCAGTAGTGAAACTTATATATAGAGCAGTGAATTTCATGCCAAATTTTCCAGGTGGACACAGTATGCAGTGCATAATGACCAACTGGAAACCTAGTGGAACTTGCAACGATTTAGCAAGAAAACACTGTACTGCATCACTGGCAACTACACCTATTTTTTGAGAAAAAAAATTGACGTGGGGTGCATTTAGCTGTTGTGTACATTTGCATCAATTGAAGAAATAGCATTGAAACCATTGATACTAATTATACTCCATGTGCGATGTAGCATAAAAAATACTGCTGAAGTGGACACATTACTACATGCTTTACTACGTGACTGCATTGATCCAACAACTGCCTTAGACATCCATGGCAAATAAATCTCTGTCCACGCAGACATGCAAATATATTATCCAGTGTCCAGCTAGCAACAGAGTCCAGTAATACTGCAGGATTCAGATAAATGTAATTTCACACTTCAACTGGTCTGAATTAAAGACAAGTAATGCAAACCAGTAGTGTTGATCCTAATCTGATCATTACGCAAAATTTTGCCTACATTTTTGCAATTATGGCCATATGTAATTACGATTTGGACAATCAACTCATTTTGTGTACCGTATATACTCGCATATAAGCCGAGGTACCCACTTTTCACAAAACAAAAACTGGAAAAATTGATTGACCCGCATATAAGCCCCCCCTCTTCCCAGTGTAGCCCCTTCACAATAAAAATGCCATATGTGCCCCCAGGGTGAGGCATCCCTCTCCCCAATATAAATAGCCAAATGTTCCCCCAGTGTTTGGCAGCTTTCCTTCCCATAGCCAGATGTTCCCCCCAGTATGGGAAGCTCCCCGCCCTTCATGTCAGCAGTATACGGACACATGTGGCCCTATAGCCCCCAGCTGTATCCGTGGACTCCCCTCCTGTGGAACATCATGAGAAAGGCACAGTGATAATATGACTGCTGACCTGCTGGTGGCTTTGGTGGAGTGGAGAGAGCAGTGGCATCACATGCAATGCTGATCTTCTGGTGGCTTCGGTGGAGTGAAGCAGTGACATCAGGGATAATGCTGATCTGCTGGTGGCTTTTGCAGAGCAGAGAGAGCAGTGGCGCCATGTGCTTTTCCGGGGATCCGTTTGCCTCTCTGTTCCGCATAACGTGCACTCCTGGGCATCAGGGACAATGCTGATCTGCTGGTGGCTTCATTATAGCGGAGAGTGCAGCGCAATCATGTACTATGCCAGGGATCCCCTTGCTCCTCTGTTCCCTGTCAGGTGCATTGCCGGGGATCCCTTTGCATTTCTGTCTCGCTCACTGTGTCCGCTTTAGTGCTGGGCATTTCCTCACTGCTCTGTCCTGCCTGTTGTGTTTTTAAGGTGCCACTAGATGGCGTCATAGATTTGAGACACGGCGAGCAGGACAAATAAGCAAGGGAATGCCCTGCACTGATGCAAACACAGAGTGTGGGACAGAAGGGGATCCCCAGCAGTGCACGTGATGGTGGACAGAGAGGCAAGGGGATCCCCGGCATAGCACATGACGCCGCTGTTCTCTCCGCTCTGCCGAGGCCACAGCAGGTCAGCATTGCCCATGATGCCGCTTCTCTCTCCGCTCCACCAAAGGCACCAGCAGGTCAGCAATCATACTATCACTGTGTCATAGTCATGATGTTGCAAAGGAGGGGGCATGGTAACAATGGAGGGCATGGACGCAGCACCTGAGTGAAGATGACTCGCATACAAGCCGAGACCCCCACTTTTGGGCCACTTTTTTGGGGTCAAAAATTCGGCTTGTATGCAACTATGTACGGTAATCCATTCATAATTTGCTTCATTTTTGTGTCAATTTGTGCTGAATTTAGTGGTTAATAGCATATACCCATACATGCGTCCCGGGAGCGACGGCTGAGAGTGGAGCGGTCAGTGTGGGACAGTCGGCTGCAAGGGGCTGGAGAAAGCCCTAGGTGAGTAAAGCTGATTTTTGTTTTTTTCCCTGATGATTCCTTTAAGGAGAAGGCTATGCTGTAGTGCAGGGGCGCTCCTAGCTGCAGGCAATCTAGGCAACGGCTTGGAGCGGCAAGGGAAGGGGAAGCGCCGCCGCAGGGGGGAATTCGCCGCTACTACAGTCACCTTCTGTGACAACTTGGAGCCCTCCGTGGTTTGTTTACACTTTTAACCACGTGCTCCGCCGCTGCTGCCGCCTCTATGCATGCCCCCAGCCAATAGGCATGACCTAGCACGCTAGCCACCTCCCAGTCCCACCATTTCCTCCTCCTCTAATAGCCCGGCCGGCCCCCTCTCCATAGTAGCAGCCACATGAGTACTCTGTTTACCTCGTGCGTGGTGCCGCCTCTAGCTCCGCCCCCTCGCAAGCGTGACTCTCCGCCGCCCACCGGAATCCTGATGCTAATTGCCGGTGTGACAGAAACTGTGCCCTCCTGCTGAGCCCCCTGGCACTACTTGTCTTCGCAGCAGTGCTGCCAAGGAGGACTGATGGACAGCAGCTGGAGGGAGAGGAGAGCGAGAAGAACAGAAGGTGAGCGGCTGGCATGCACAGCTCCGGACAGAGAGTCTGCACAGATCCTCCAATATTCTACAGTCACTATCTCCTTCCTGCATTCACTGGCCAGCCCCCACTGCTGATTTCATCAAAGAGCTGCCAGAGGGGTGACGTCCTGAAATGCAGGATCAGAGCAACAGGTGGTGGGCGAAGCTCTCTCTTATAAGTGTGTTATTATTGTGCTGCTGCTGCTGCTACTACTACTCCTCCTCTATGTGTGGTACAGTTATCTGCTTTTGCTGTGAACGTTATTAGCCTAGCCTCCTTAATATTCATGATGCAGCCACAACTTGTCATTCTGCTGGGAGGTAGTGTTAGATTTGTTGGTAAAGTTACTATGAGATCTGTGTTGGAGTTGATCCATGATTCCATAGATGATTAAGTATCGTATGTTTAAGAATGATTTAAAATTTGCACTTGATCTGTTTGGGGCATGTTGTCTGTGTTTCACATGTGGGGGACATATTATCTGCGTTTGATGTGAAGGGGACTTGTTATCTGCGTATGACCTGCGGGGGACATGGTATCTGCGTTTGACCTGCGGGGGACATGGTATCTGCGTATGACCTGCGGGGGACATGGTGTCTGCGTATGACCTGCGGGGGAGATGGTATCTGCGTATGACCTACAAGGGACATGGTATTTGCGTATGACCTGAGGGGGACATGGTATCTGCGTTCTATGTGCGGGGGACATGGTAACTGGGTTTGATGTGCGGGGGACATGGTAACTGCGATTGATGTGCGGGGGACATGGTAACTGCGTTTTGATGTGCGGAGGACATGGTAACTAGAGTTGGGCCGAACGGTTCGCCTGCGAACGGTTCCAGGCGAACTTTGGGGGTTCGCGTTCGCCTGCATCAGGCGAACTTTTGCGGAAGTTCGATTCGCCCCATAATGCTGTATTGAGCAAAATTGTTAGCCTCCATTTCACTGTCAGCAGACATGTTATTGTCAAACACACTGCTTTCAGTGTTAGAGAACCCGCCCACCCTCCCTTCAAGCTAGGTCCTTTATACCATTTGACTCAGTTGTCTGCCTACACTAATTAATTATGGGACAGCTGGTACACACTCTGCTAGGGAGATTTTAATTCCTCCCACCTCCCTCCTCCCACCTCCCCTTCTACCCTTCTACCTATTCCCTCCTCCCTCCTACCAGAGGGAGGAGGGTCTCTTCTGCCAGGGAATTATACTATTTTAAAAACCAGTATACATCATACCATAGCTGGTACATCATACCATAGCTGGGAATACATACATGAGTATACATCATACCATAGCTGGGAATTGAACCCAGATCTCACTGTGTGGTGGACACGTCACCCTAAGCACTGTACCACTACAGAAGTAAGTGAAGCTAGCCTAAAATTTAACATTTATGCTCAATGCAATAGAACCATTAGGTTGCTCAGCAACCTAATGGTTCTATTGCATTGAGCATAAATGTTACATTTTAGGCTAGCTTCACTTACTTCTGTAGTGGTACAGTGCTTAGGGTTACGTGTCCACCACACAGTGAGATCTGGGCTTGATTCCCAGCTATGGTATGATGTATACTCATGTATGTATTCCCAGCTATGGTATGATGTACCAGCTATGGTATGATGTACCAGCTATGGTATGATGTATACTGGTTTTTAAAATAGTATAATTCCCTGGCAGAAGAGACCCTCCTCCCTCTGGTAGAAGGGAGGAGGGAATAGGTAGAAGGGTAGAAGGGTAGAAGGGAGGAGGGAGGAGGGAGGAATTAAAATCTCCCTAGCAGAGTGTGTAGCAGCTGTCCCATAACTAATTAGTGTAGGTAGGCAAATGGTATAAAGGACCTTGCTTGGAGGAGGGAGGAGGGAGGGAGGGTGGACGGGTCCTCCAGCAGTGATGTGTATTTCACTCGATTAGGTGTGGCTCCAGGTATTAGAGCTTTTGAAACATGTTTTCTATCATTTTTCCAGTTGATAGAATTTTTTAAAACTTTGAGAGTTCGCCTCCCCATTGAAGTCTATGGCGGTTCGCAAACTTTTTCGCGAACCGAACCTTTCGCGGAAGTTCGCGAACAGGGTTCGCGAACCTAAAATCGGAGGTTCGGCCCAACTCTAATGGTAACTGCGTTTGATGTGCGGGGGACATGGTAACTGCGTTTGATGTGCGGGGGGCATGGTAACTGCGTTTGATGTGCGGGGGACATGGTAACTGCGTTTGATGTGAGGGGGACATGGTAACTGCGTTTGATGTGAGGGGGACATGGTAACTGCGTTTGACCTGCAGGGGGACATGGTAACTGCGTTTGATGTGAGGGGGACATGGTAACTGCGTTTGACCTGCGGGGGCACATGGTATCTGCGTATGACCTGCGGGGGGACATGGTATCTGCATATGGCCTGCGGGGGGACATGGTAACTGCGTTTGACCTGCAGGGGGACATGGTATCTACGTTTGATGTGCGGGGGACATGGTAACTGCGTTTGATGTGTGGGGGCCATGGTAACTGCGTTTGATGTGTGGGGGACATGGTAACTGCATTTGATGTGCGGAGATCATGGTAACTGCGTTTAACCTGCAGGGGGACATGGTAACTGCGTTTAACCTGCAGGGGGACATGGTATCTGCGTTTGATGTGCGGGGATCATGGTAACTGCGTTTGATGTGCGGGGGACATGGTGTATGCGTTTTACCTGCGACCTGCGAGGGACTTGTTATCTGCATATGATCTGCGGAGGACATGTTATCTGCTTTTGACTTATGGGTGCCACATTATCTGAGTTTTATTTGGGGGGGGGGGGGGGGGCACCACAGGTTTTCTCGCCTGGAGTGACAAAATGGCTAGAGGCGCCCCTGCTGTAGTGTGAAGTACACCTCTTGTTGCAGATAAACAATGTGCCTGGCTAGGATCCAGCAGCACTCCAGACCAATCAGTCTGTAGTAGAAATCAAGCCAGCACCAACATTTAAGGAGAAGGATAGGAACACGGCAAAAAAAAATTCATAAAGGTCTTTTTGAAAAAAATATTTTTTAGCCCTGTTCCCACTATTCCCCTTAACATACATAGGAGTTTTTGTGACAATAGCATGAATGAGGACTTTGCTATTAAACGCTAAAGTCGACACGAAATTATGCAAAAAGTGCATTAAATTACATTATGGTTCCTGATTACATATACAAATGAAATTAATTACAATTATATCCCAAATTTTGCATTAGGATTTTACACCCTAATTTCAAATTACAATGCAAAATTACGTTTATACAAAATTTGTGCTCGTCACTACATACCAGAGATTCAGACAGTGGGTGGTGCCATACGGCAATTCTTCTGAAAATATATATACAGCCATGGAAAAAGCACCTCACAGCACAAAACGGCTGTCAGGCTTTCCCATTCAACCACTGTAATTTCACATTGACAAAGACAAAAAAAAAAAGACAAAGACAAACACTTATATTGCGCTTTTCTCCTGGCGGACTCAAAGCGCCAGAGCTGCAGCCACTAGGACGCGCTCTATAGGCAGTAGCAGTGTTAGGGAGACTTGCCTAAGGTCTCCTGATGAATAGGTGCTGGCTTACTGATCAGGCAGAGCCAAGATTTGAACCCTGGTCTCCCGTGTCAGAGGCAGAGCCCTTAACCATTACACTATCCAGCCACATTGCATCTGCAATGAATTAAAGACATTTATTATCTGAAGCCTGCAGTAGTGTTGGGACTCTGTAGCTAACTGGACATTGAATGATCTTTCTTTCATCAATCCCAGAGCAGAGTGCTCTGCACTTACCAGAGCTCAATCTAGGCTTTGCTCACTATCCTCCATCGTAGTGGTAGTGCCAGCTGAATTCTCTTCCTTTCATGCAAATATTATCAGAGGATGTCCACAAAGATATTTAAACATTCAAAATCAATAGCTGAATTTTAATTCCAGAAAATGCTTTATTGATGACCTCCCTAATGCCTCCGGACTATTACATGTTAATGTAAGAACATTTCAAGGAGTTACATTCATAGATTTTAATAACAGTAGAGTATTATACAGTACCATGTTAGCCATCAGTAAATATGCAAAATGTTTTTAATCCATGTGTTACTCTTTTTCTTTTAAGTTAGCCAATAAATGATAACATTTTTGGCTAGTAAACCTTTTTCAGATTCTATTCATGTTGACTGAAAAGATTTGAATACAGCTTAACCACTTCAGCCTTCAGTCGCTTTTTACCCTCTGCATCTGAGCAATTTTCAACTCCCATTCATTCGCTAATAACTTTATCACTACTTATCACAATTAATTTATCTATATCTTGTTTTTTCCGCCACTAATTAAGCTTTCTTTGGGTGGTACTTTTTGCTAAGAATTATTTTTTTCTACATGCATTTTAATGAGAATATTAAGAAAAAAAATGGAAACAAAAATCATTCTTTCCCAGTTTAGGCCATTATAGCTTTAAAATACATGCTACCACAATTAAAACCCACATCTTTTATTTGCCCATTTGTCCTGGTTATTACACAATTTAAATTATGTCCCTATCACAATGTATGGCGCCAATATTTTATTTGGAAATAAAGGTGCATTTTTACAGTTTTGCATCCATCACTATTTACAAGCTTATAATTTAAAAAAAATATAGTAATATTCTCTCTTCACTTGCATATTAAAAAAAGTTTAGACCCTTAGGTAACTATTTATGTTTTGTTTTTTTTGTGTTTTCTTTTATTTTAATCTTTTTTTTTTATTAAAACATTTATTTGGGTATTTTTTGAAGTGTGTGTGTGTGTGTGTGTGGGGGGGGGGGGGGGGGGGTAAACAGTTAATTTTAAATATAATAAATTGTATTTATTTAAAAAAATGTATGTGGATGTAGTTTTACTATTTGACCACAAGATATTCACAGTAAACAAAAAAATTTTTAGTCCTGTAAGTGAGCTCTCTCGCTTACAGAAGGTGAAGGGAGGACGGGAAAACGTTTTTTTCTTTAGAAAGATCACAGCTTCTAAAAGAAGCCATTGGTCTTTCTAACAGGGACTTAGATCAATGAATGGGAACTGTGTTCCCATTCATTGATCTCCGGGCTAACGAGCGGTGGCCTGTTGGACGTAATAGCAATGTCCAAAAGGTGAAAGTAGTTAAATACATTTGACCATCTGAAGCAGGTACATGAAAAAGTTTTTGAAAATATTATTAGTTTTCATTCAGATGCAAGTCACTAAGACACAGAGACTAATAGCAGACATACAAAAGAGACAAAAGAGACACCGAGAGCCCAATAAAGTGTAGTATGCGGAGGGTAACTTGGTAAAATGAAAAAGTGAGACAATTATACTCACAAACACGGGTAACCGCTAAGGTAACCACTGTAAATGCAGGTGAGGAGATTAGGCCTGTCCTCACTCAGGGCTAAAATGTCGCTCTCTGTAGACAGGAAGAAAGATAGGGGTGGGCCCCTCTTCCACCAAGGGTGGACGCTTTATGAACGTGTGGGTAAACAGAGGTGCCAGCAGGATAAAAACAATTATTAAAACTTTTAAAATATGCTTGGAGGTAGTGTTGGACTTACCTCCAAAAAGCAGACCAGGCAACTGTATGGCATAAATAAATAAATACTTTATTTGGTACCCCAATAGATGCAATGCGTTTCGCAGGTTAAAGCCTGCTTCATCAGGCAATATGTAGGTTTGAAAATTATCCAGCGCCTCTGAACATTGGTTCAAAACTATAGATGGAGGTTTTCAACAAGGATGGCAATTTTGTATGCTGGCATGATGTTGATGGTATTTAATTGACACATTTATTTATAGCATAGAATAAGTCTGTCTCTAAGTTATTTTGTGAACTGTAACTTAGCATCTCTCCATGTTGGACTGAATCCTAAGTATGAAAGGGTTAAGTAAGCAAAGGGTATTATCTATTTGTCATAAATACCTCACAACTAGAGAGATTAGCAACCATTCTCACAAGAACCTTTTTGATGTCCTGTTGTAATTAATACATCGGAATGACAATTATGTATATTTGAAAAAAAAAATGTACCTCTTTCAGATCAAATGTTCAGATGTATAAAGCTGCACGTTCTAACATTGTCAGTCAACAGTAATAGAGCCTAAAGAAGGCTTATTAGTTAGCCAACTGCCACCTTCTTGGACCTCTCTTCACTTCAGATTACCAAAAAGGACACAAGGGGGCCCAAGTCTGCTACCTTGCCTAGGGCCCCAATATATGTTAATCCATCTCTGGTCCTAAACCACTTCATAATCAATAATGGTGTCTAAATCCCAATGGGAGCATAAATGTAAAAGTTTGGAGAAAGCATTCCTTGTTTTCTGTGCAATTTATTTTTCTACAATTGTATTCGTTGTAAATGTGTACAAATGTCCTTTTTCTTCAAATCTGACGTCCTGGACTTCATATAAATCAAGGGGCAGAGCTGGTTGATAATAGCCACAATAAACAATTACTGTTTAAATGTGATACATTGCAATCTTAACATCTGTAACCAAGGTTTGAATGAGTGTTTGCACAAACTTGCAATCTCCAATGTTACAGTGTTACTAGAAGGGGATGATTTTATACGAGAACTACAAAGCAGGAATGCAAACCTGCATGTGTAAAACAGGGTCTGTTTCATAGTTAACATGATTCAAATGTTTTATTAAAACCATTACCCTTGGACCTCTGCTACGACAGATATGCCATGCTGTGGAGATCTCGCTCTGACTGGACCTTCTTTAAATTCGGGAACAAATCCGGAAAATTACTGGCCAACATTGCTAAGGGCAAAAGACGTACTCAACACATAACCCACTTAAGGGATGCAAAAGGAATGGTTCAGACTGACTCAAAAAAAATTATTAAGATTTCTCAAGATTATTACCAAAACCTATATAGTAGCTCCCCCCAAGATATGACTAAGGGAAATGAATTTCTGAGCAAAATACAAATACCTAAGCTGTCGGAAGAAGACATTCAATTCCTTAATGCCCCAATAATGGAAAATGAAGTTCTCACATTGCTGAAGGATGGTCCAAATGGCAAGGCCCCTGGCCCGGACGGCTTTACCATGGAATTTTACAAGGGATTGAAAAAACACATATCCCCATGCCTGGCAAAACTTTATAACTATGTTTTTGACAAAATAATCTTTCCTCAAACAGGTTATGAAGCATATATAAAACTAATTCCGAAAAAAGACAAAGACACACTCGATCCAGGGTCATTCAGGCCTATTTCTTTATTAAACTGCGACATCAAATTGATGTCCAAAATATTAGCTGATCGTCTGGCAATTCTATTACCAAATTTGATTGAGCCATCCCAAGTTGGTTTTGTTCAAGGCAGGGCAGCAGTATCTAACGTAAGAAAGGTGATGACAGCCTTAGAGTACAACAGGCTTTCCTGTAATTCTCGGCATCCAGGGGCGATTTTGTCCCTGGATGCCGAGAAAGCTTTTGATAATGTTAGTTGGAAATGGCTGCATCAGGTAATGTCTGCCATGGGTTTCGAAGGCTCTTTTCAGAATTATATCTCCTCTATGTATCTTTGTCCCATAGCTAAGCTTATAGTTGAGGGGGTAGCCTCCTCCCCTATCTACCTACAAAAAGGTACACGCCAGGGATGCCCTCTATCCCCGTTACTTTTTAACCTGGCTATTGAGCCCCTGGCGATGTATCTTAGGCAAGGGGTTTTATACCAAGGAATCACAGTAAAAAATACGACACTGTTTTGTTCCCTATTTGCAGATGATATTTTAATTTATCTTAACAGCCCAGAAAAGGACCTTAATAATATATTTACGGTTTTTGACCAGGTTGGGACATTCACTGGGTTTAAGATAAACAAAACAAAATCAGAAATCTTGATACTATCAAACCACACTAACGACACAAAAAAGACGAGGACAGCTGCCCTGAACTTGGGAATTCAAATACCAAATGTGTCCTTGAAATACTTAGGCATACACTTTTCACGAGATACTGCTCAGATGTATAGGCTAAATTTTACCCCTATTATAAATAAAGTGCTATTTGAACTAAACACCTGGAAAAATGTACCACTTTCTCTGTTAGGAAGATGTCATCTTATAAAAATGATCAGCTTCGGACGTCTGTTATATCCACTGCAAACCTTACCTCTTCTGCTCAGTCATGGGGATACTCAGGCCCTAACTAAGGCCTTTAAAAAATTCTTATGGCAAGGAAGGAGGTCCAGAATCCCTTTGAGGTTATTACAGAGGCCGGTACTTGCCATTGGGGCCAACTTCCCTAACCTCAGAGCCTATAATGTAGCTGCCCTCTTGTGTCACTGCAGAGATTGGTTAGGAAACACAGACTTTTTCACGAATACCACCCTGGAACAGCAATTGGTAACACCATGGTCCCTTGCAGGGATTTTACACGTTAGGATTTCTCAACTCCCAGTCCATATTAAACGTAACATTCTACTTCGAGATACTTGTATTGCTCTGAGGGAAACGAGAAAATTTCTTAATCTGCCCGGCCATCTCTCCCCCTTGATGCCTTTATGATCTTCTCCCTCTTTTCCAGGTGGCCGGTGGGGGGCGATGGCCAGGCTTTGGAAGCACAGAGGAATATTGTCTCTCTCGCAAATTTTAAATCAGAGAGGGACACTATTTACCTTTCCAGAGCTGCGCACTCGTTTCCGTCTCCCTAATACTCATGCTTACATGTATATGCAGCTTCAACATTTTTTTAAGTCCATTGTTGGTCAATCTGGCTCACTGCCAAATCATGACAATTTGTTTAATCTGTTAGGCAATTTAAAAGAGAAAAAAATCGATTTCAGAACTGTATAATGAGATAAGACATTTTAAACTTGATCAGAACCCTCCAAAATACCTAAGCTACTGGGCCCAGTCCTTGGGATGTCAGAGGGAGGAACTAATAACATTAATGGAACAGGGCTGGCAGAATGTTAGACAGGTGATGATAGGGGAGACGTGGAGAGAGATGCAGCTAAAAATAATTTGTAAAGGATACTACGCATTTAATTTTAAAAAAATAATTGAACCCACACGTTATTTGACTGCATGTCCTAAATGTGGAGAATCTCTACCAGATTTATATCACCTACTTTGGACTTGCACAAAACTTAAACAATTCTGGGAAGGGGTGGGGAGACTCACGTCCAAGGTAACTAGACTTACTAGACCCCTAGACCCGAAAATGTATATATTTCATAGCGTCCCTCTACAGACCTCATCGAAACCAATTCCTTTGAAGCCCTTAGAACATTTGTTTTTCTTAGCTGCAAAAAAATGTATTCTGAATTTATGGATACACTCGGAAATTCCCTCACAGAAACAGGTTCTAGAGCTGATGCGCAAACTACTATATATTGCCAAGTTTAATGCAGAACAAGCTAAAAAGGTCAACACCAAAGCATTCTTTAAACTCTGGAGACCATTCATCACTCAATATGCTCCCAAGGCAGAAATAAAGTTAATAATGAGACCTTTTACTTATACGACATGGTATCTGAGGGGGAAAATTGCGGGGTCCCTGGGACCGTTAGAAACTAGTGATGATGACCTATGATCTAGAATTGAACACACATGTCCTCACCCTTTATTTGTAGAGTGCAATCTAGACCTAAATTCTATATATCTAATACTTGTAAAGTGAAGAAATGGCTGTGATGGGAAGCCCTGGGTCCCCTTGACTCCGATATGACCGGAGTCACTAAGGGGAGATCCAGGGCAGAGCGGTTTTTGGGGAAGGGGTGGGAGGGGTAAGTTAAGAGGGAATATATATATATGTCTAACTCTTTGTTCATTTTGGTTTTTTGTCATATAGTATTATATAGATATATATAGGGGGTAAAACCCATGGAAATGTCAGTTGCATTACTGTTGAGATAACCGTACATTCTTAAATAACTGCCTTGTTCTGAGCACGAATGTACTTACTCTGGAATATACACTTTTATTTGATACTATCATTTGCAAATGTACATCCTTGTTTTTCTGACTTTTTCATGGAAATAAAAACAAAGTTTAAAAAAAAAATAAAACCATTACTATTATGATCTTGATTAAGTATCAACAAAAAAGGAAATTTAATTTTCAATTAGCCATGTGCCCAGCACCTGATGCCGTGTAAGGGGCCCATTGGTAAACTAAGGGTGAACTAGTCCAGTTAGATGAACATTTGACTTTCTCAGACACGCTTTTGTGTCTCTGATAGCTTAGCGTCCTGACAGGACAGATGAGGACAGAGGTCATGTAGCTGCTGTGCTGCTGGGGCTGACACTGGTGATCCTGGCTGCATGTGGAGGAAGGAGAAAGCTGTGGCAAGACTCTCTCTTTTCACCCCCCTCTCTCTCTGCCCCCCCTCCGATCATCCCCTCTCTCTCAACCCCCTCTACCCTCCATCTGCCCCATCCCTCTCTCTCTCTCATGCCTCTCTTTCTCCACCCTCTCCCTATGCCCCCTCCTCGCCCTCATCCCTCTCTTTCTCCCCCCCTCTCATCCCTTTCTTTATCCCACTCTCTCGCATCCCTCTCTTTATCTCTCTCTCTCTCTCTGCCCCCCCCCCTCTCTCTCATGCCTCTCATTCTCCCCCTCTTTCTCTGCTTCCCCCCCCCTCTCACTCATCCCTCTCTTCCCCCCCGTGCCCCCTCTCATGCGTCCTCCCCTGCCCCCCCTCTCTCATCCCTCTCTTTGTCCCCCCTCTCGCTCATCCCTCTCTTCCCCTCCGCCCCCTTCTCATTCCTCCTCCCTGCCCCCTCTCTCATCCCTCTCTTCCCCCCCCCTCTCTCTCTGCACCCTCTCTCTTATCCCTCTCTTTCCCTTCCCTTGTCTCCTCTCTTTCATCCCCCCGCCCCTTCTTTCTCCCCACCCCCTCTCAGCCCTCTCTCCCCGCCTCTCTCGTTCTCTGCCCACATGTGCACACATCGCACACACCATACATGTGCACACATCACACATATACCATACATGTGCACACATTGCGCACACACCATACATGTGCACACATACCATACATGTGCACACATCACACACCATAAACGTGCACACATCGCACACACAACATACTTGTGCACACATCGCACACACCGTACATGTGCACACATTGCGCACACATACTATACACCTTATAACTGCATTGCATGCATTTACAAACATCATACATGTACTCCATATATTTTTACCGCATCACTCACGCACGCAATTTTATTTCCAGACGCACTTTTGGAAAAGTACATATTATACTCCCAGAGTATAACAGAATGCCCCCAGGAGGCTGTAAAAGTAACATTGGATCATTCTAATGGTGGCCACTAATGATCCAACCTTTTTCATCCAATCTTACCATTTCTATGTAATATAAAGTACTGCCTAAATTATCCATATAATACATTGGATGAAAAAGATTGGATCATTAGTGGCCACCATAATAATTTCCACATCTCCCACCGGAGCACTAGAGCATAATGTGCATGCGCCAATTACTGACATGTGCCATATATGTCGCTGGTCGCAGTGGATCCTGTAAGTTCCCTCTGGGGTACATAGAGATCTTTGCTGCTGTACAGGCTACATAGCTTATAGTAAAGGTTGCCCCCACCTCTAGTTCTCCTGTGTGAGATACACTTCCGCCGCCTCCCAGGGGAAATATATTTCTGCTTCTATTGTTGAGCATATTTCTGTTTGGTGACGGTAGTTGGTGAGAATGTGATGAGGGGGCAGTTGGTGACAGCTGGCCTTGGGTGGTAAAAAGCACAAATCCGGCCCTGGCAGGTTATACATCTGTTCATTAGCAACTACACTTAGCCACTGCAGTGGAACCAGAGCACAGAATACTGGGCTAAACCTTGGTAAGGATGGTGAGCCTGTATCTGAGGACAGTCATAAAATAAAATAAAAAAAAAACTTCTAATTGCTGAATGAACGAGACCAAACTCCTTTTCAAGAAGGCATTCTCTTTGTATTCCCATGGATGATCAGAGATTAAAAAAGCTCTTAGTGTGCCAAAGGAAACTTTCTGCTGCGCTCTCATTAGCTGTAGAGTATTGTACCGTGTTAGCCATCAGTATAAGCAAGAAGTTTTCAATCAGGATGACACCATTTATTGGCTAACTTAAAAAATAGAGTAAGCTTTCAGCTATTTCGCCTTCTTCAGACTGAGTCCTGTATGTCAGTATACATGTATGTCTGTACTAACTCATTAGCCAGTAGTTCTAATTTTCACCAATAGTTTGCCCAGCTAATGTAAGTAAAATTACTGGTATAACTACATTAGTTAGCACCGCCCACATGACATCATGGCTCCTCGGCTGGCTAATGGGGCCCTTAGACTCTTACTGGGGCCCCAAGCTAATGCTTTATTTGCCTGGTTGATGGTCCGGCCCTGCAGCAGAGCAGTTAGCAATGTCTCATCATATTGAACCTAAGATGTCACTTCCTGAGAAATTTTCTGGGGATAGATCAGATTTCAGCAATTTTATGAACCGTTGTCTCTCATATTTTGAGGTTAGACTGAGATCCTCTGGTTCAGAATCCCAGAGGATATCTTTGATTAAAACTCTTTTGCAAGGTGACTCTCAGACTTGGGCCTACGGGCTACTCCCTGGTCATGAAGCCTAGAGATGGCCCGAACGGTTCACCTGCGAACTTTCGGGGTTCGTGATCGCGGAGCAGGTACATTGTAGCCAATCAGGCTACACTCCCTCCTGGAGCCACTCCCCCCCTTATAAAAGGCAGGCAGCGCCAGGCATTGGACTCACTCGTGTGCCTGCAGTAATTAGAGAAGTGAGAGCTGCTGTGCAGAGACCTATAGGGAAAGCTTAGTTAGGCTCTTGTAGGCTTCTTAGCTTGCTCCTTGCTGATTCTTATTGCTAAGAAAGCACCCCTCAACAGCTCTTTGGAGAGCTAATCTTGTTCTTGTGATTTATTTATTTTTTGTGTGTGTGTCCCACAGACACTTGTGTTGCATAGACAGCCTTAGTAATTCCTACTGTGTGTGCCACTGCCAGGCCCAGCACATTCAGTGATTACCTGTGTGTGTGACAGGTGCACATTGTAATAACCATCACTGCATATACCCACTACCTGTTGTTCACTTCAGTTCACCCACCTACCTACGTGAGCACACAGTGTCGCTGTGCCTGTCTGGTACCTGTCTGTGTGTGACAGGTGCACATTGTAATACCCATCACTACATATACCTACCTGTTGTTCACAGTGCACCCACCTACCTACGTGAGCGCACGCAGTGTCACTGTGCCTGTCCGGTACCTGTCTGTGTGTGACAGGTGCACATTGTAATACCCATCACTGCATATACCTACTACCTGTTGTTCACTTCACAACACAAACAGCTGTTTGCGGTGCGTTACACAGTGAGTTTGGTGTGTCAGTGTGAAGCAGTACTCTAATTATACTCCCTGATTGATGTATACACATGCAAGATGTTTTAAAGCACTTTAGGCCTACAATTTAGCATGCAATCTGATTTCTGCCTTTAAAACGCTGCTTTGCGTCAAATCCAGATTTTTCACCGGGACTTTTGTCATCTATCCCACTCATCCATGCAAAAACTCAGATGTTAGACCCCTTGAAACATCTTTTCCATCACTTTTGTGGCCAGCATAAATGTTTCTAGTTTTCAAAGTTCGCCTCCCCATTGAAGTCTATTGCTGTTCACGAACGTTCGCAAGTTTGCGAACGTCTGCGAAGGTTCACGAACCTAAAATCGTAAGTTCAGGCCATCTCTAATGAAGCCTTGTCATCTGTAAACAAGTTTTTTGAGACTATGGCCATAATTTATGCAGATCCTGATGAGGATATGGCCATAATCTATGCAGATCCTGATGTATCATCCACTGCAGCTCGTAAACTTCGTGAACTGCGACAGGGTCGTCACACTGCGGAAGAGTATGCCGCTGAGTTTTGAGGCTGATCAGTTTCCTACACCTGGGGTGAGGCAGCTCTCCTCAATCAATTTTTATTGGGGTTGGCAGACTCAGTTAACGATGCTTTGGTTAGCCATCCTGAGCTCAATACTTTGAAGGAGGCCATTACTCTAGCCATTCACGTAGACAGGCGATTCAGATATCGCCACCAGGGTAGAACACATCCACCTGTCACATCTGCTTCACGGGTAGGGGGTGCTACTACGTCCTCTGGCGAAGAGCCAATGCAGTTGGAGTATTCTAAGCTATCTCCTTCTGAAAAGCTCAGGAGACGGCATGAGGGTTTATGTACGTATTGCGGTGAGAAAGAGCATTTTGCTCAAAATTGTTCTGTGAGGGTACGTTTCCACTTGCGTTGCATTTTTGATGTGAAAATTGCGTCAACGAATCCGCATGCGGGTGCGGATTCCTTCATGTTTCCATGCAGATTTTCACACGAAATTGCTCGCGGTTTGCGCTATGCGATTTTAACCATGTCAATGCCGGTAAGCATTGACATGGGTTTTTATGCGGCGATGCATGCGAAAACTAGAGATGTCGCGAACTGTTCGCCGGCTAACGGTTCCAGGCAAACTTCGGGGGTTCGCGTTTGCCTACCAAATGCGAACTTTCCTGGAAGTTCGATTCGCCCCATAAAGCTCTATTGAGCAAAACTTTGACTCTCTATATTACAGCCAGCAGACACATTATTACCATACACACTGCTCTCAATGCTGGAGGTCCACCCCCAGTCCCTCCTCCAAGTAAGGTCCTTATACTGCCTACACTAATTAGTTAAGGGACAGCTGCTACACATTCTGCTAGGGAGATTTTAATTAGCCTGTTTGTGGGTACCTCCCTCCTCCCACCTCCCTCCTACCCTTCTACCTATTCCCTCCTCCCTCCTACCAGAGGGAGGAGGGTCTCATCTGCCAGGGAATTCCAGTATTTCAAAAACCAGCTTATATACCATGATAGGGATTTGAATCCAGGCCTCAGTGTATGGTAAGCAACTAACATATCCATTGTACCAGTAACACTAGTAGCTGAAAGTAGCTGAAAGTAGCCTAGCATGTACCATTTATGCTTAATGCAAGAGAAAAATTAGACAAGACAAATAACATTTATATCACACTTTTCTCCTGGCAGACTCAAAGCACCAGAGCTGCAGCCACTAGGGCACACTCTATAGGCAGTAGCACAGATATGTAGCCAGACATGGCCTTGTATTTTGTTTGCAACAGTTGTCAAGAGAAAAATTAGACAAGATAGCAGTGTTAGGAAGACTTGCCTAAGGTCTCCTACTGAATTGGTGCTGGCTTACTGAAAAGACAGAGACGAGATTTGAACTCTGGTCTCCTGTGTCAGAGGCAGAGCCATTCACCATTACACCATGCAGCCACTGCTTACAGATATGTAGCCAGACATGGCCTTGTATTTTGTGTTCAACAGTTGTCACGAGAAAAATTAGACAAGATAGCAGTGTTAGGAAGACTTGCCTAAGGTCTCCTACTGAATAGGTGCTGGCTTACTGAACAGACAGAGACAAGATTCGAACTCTGGTCTCCTGTGTCAGAGGCAGAGCCATTCACCATTACACCATGCAGCCACTGTCATGCAGCAAATTTTCTAGCATTGTAGGAACTGTTAGGGGGATCATAACTGGTGAGTTTTGGGCCCCTAGGCCAAAGAGGTCATAGCCTAGGGTCACAAAAACCTGTTTATTTGGGCAATTTCAATGGTAGTGATGCTGACGTACATAAATCGCAGCCATGGCCGTTAGCAACGTCTGAATTTCACGAAATGTCTCATGCAGGTAGAAGACATATTGTTAGACTTGGGCTCCAAAGATGGGTTCCATACATCTCTGCAAACCAGAGTTACAGGGGTCCAAAATTGGTAAAATCCCCCATAGGCTTTCATTGGGCCTCCTATTTACAGTTCCAAAATCTCACATCTTTTCAAAGGGCAATTACTCAGCAGTGGCAAATTTTCTAGCATTGTAGGGACCCTTAGGGGGAACATGACTGGTGATTTTCGGGCCCCTAGGCCAAAGAGGTCATAGCCTAGGGTCACAAAAACCTGTTTATTTGGGCAATTTCAATGGTAGTGATGCTGACGTACATAAATCGCAGCCATGGCCGTTAGCAACGTCTGAATTTCACGAAATGTCTCATGCAGGTAGAAGACATATTGTTAGACTTGGATTCCAAAGATGGGGTCCCCACATCTCTGCAAACCAGAGTTACAGGGGTCCAAAATTGGTAAAATCCCCCATAGGCTTTCATTGCCTCCCTATTTCACTTTCCAAAATCTCACATCTTTTCAAAGGGCAATTGCTCAGCAGTGGCAAATTTTCTAGCATTGTAGGGACCCTTAGGGGGAACATGACTGGTGAGTTTCAGGCCCCTAGGCCAAAGAGGTCATAGCCTAGGGTCACAAAAACCTGTTTATTTGGGCTATTTCAATGGTAGTGATGCTGACGTACATAAATCGCAGCCATGGCCGTTAGCAACTTCTGAATTTTACAAAATGTCTCATGCAGGTAGAAGACATATTGTTAGACTTGGATTCCAAAGATGGGGTCCCTACATCTCTGCAAACCAGAGTTACAGGGGTGCAAAATTAGTAAAATCCCCCATAGGCTTTCATTGGGCCTACTATTTACCGTTCCAAAATCTCACACCATTTCAAAGGGCACTGGTTTGCAGAGATGTAGGGACCCCATCTTTGGAATCCAAGTCTAACAATATGTCTTCTACCTGCATGAGACATTTCGTGAAATTCAGACGTTGCTAACGGCCATGGCTGCGATTTATGTACGTCAGCATCACTACCATTGAAATTGCCCAAATAAACAGGTTTTTGTGACCCTAGGCTATGACCTCTTCGGCCTAGGGGCCCGAAACTCACCAGTTATGATCCCCCTAACGGTTCCTACAATGCTAGAAAATTTGCCACTGCTGAGCAATTGCCCTTTGAAAAGATGTGAGATTTTGGAACTGTAAATAGGAGGCCCAATGAAAGCCTATGGGGGATTTTACCAATTTTAGACCCCTGTAACTCTGGTTTGCAGAGATGTATGGAACCCATCTTTGGAGCCTAAGTCTAACAATAGGTCTTCTACCTGCATGAGACATTTCGTGAGATTCAGACGTTGCTAATGGTGGTGTAATGGTGAATGGCTCTGCCTCTGACACAGGAGACCAGAGTTCGAATCTCATCTCTGTCTGTTCAGTAAGCCAGCACCTATTCAGTAGGAGACCTTAGGCAAGTCTTCCTAACACTGCTATCTTGTCTAATTTTTCTCTTGACAACTGTTGAACACAAAATACAAGGCCATGTCTGGCTACATATCTGTGCTACTGCCTATATAGAGTGTGCCCTAGTGGCTGCAGCTCTGGTGCTTTGAGTCTGCCAGGAGAAAAGTGTGATATAAATGTTATTTGTCTTGTCTAATTTTTCTCTTGCATTAAGCATAAATGGTACATGCTAGGCTACTTTCAGCTACTTTCAGCTACTTTCAGCTAGTAGTGTTGGTGGTACAATGGATATGTTAGTTGCCTACCATACACTGAGGCCTGGGTTCAAATCCCCATCATGGTATATAAGCTGGTTTTTGAAATACTGGAATTCCCTGGCAGATGAGACCCTCGGGAGGAGGCAATAGGTAGAAGAGTAGGAGGGTGGAGGACTAAAAATAGGGGTCTGGGTGAAACCTAGATGTTAGTCTGGGACATTTGATGTGTATTTCACTCAATCATGTTTGCCTCCAGGTATTAGAGCCTTTGAAACATGTTTTCCATCATTTTTCTAGGTGTCAGAATTTTTTCTTTTTTACAAAGTTCGCCTCCCCATTGAAGTGTATTGCGGTTCGCGAACTTTTTCGCGAACCGAACCTTTTGCGGAGGTTCGCGAACCGAAAATCGGAGGTTCGCGACAAGCTATGGCGGAAGTTTCGCCCCATCGATTTATTGCCTGGTATTATGCCTTCCCGGGGACATTTATATAGTCTTTTTGGTCCTGAGAAGCAGGTTATAGTCTTTCTGGTCCTGAGAAGCAGGCTATGAAAGACTATATTAAAGAGAATCTGGAAAATGGTTTTATTCGTCCATCTACTTCTCCAGCTGGGGCAGGGTTTTTTTTTTGTAGAAAAAAAAAAAAGAAGGTGGACTACGTCCATGCATAGACTACAGAAGTTTGAACAAGATCACTATAAACTATAGTTTATAGAACAAATATCCACTTCCTCTTATTGATGATCTGTTTTCTCAAGTGTCTGGGGCAAAAATCTTCAGTAAGTTAGACCTGAGGGGAGCATATAACTTGATCAGGATTCGACAGGGGGATGAATGGAAGATGGCTTTAAACACTCAGGACGGGCATTACAAATACCTTGTGATGCCCTTCGGCCTTTGTAATGCCCCAGCCATCTTCCAGGATTTTGTCAATGATGTATTTAGAGATATTCTGGGCAAAAATGTGGTGGTCAATTTGGATGATATCCTAGTTTATTCCAAGTCCTTGTCAGGACATCGTGATCATGTGAAAAAGGTCCTTCAGAGATTACGAGAAAACTCATTATTTGCTAAATTAGAAAAATGTATTTTTGAGGTTACTGAGGTACCTTTCTTGGGATATGTGATTTCAGACTCTGGTTTGTCCATGGATGAAAAGAAAGTTTCTGCAGTTTTGGAGTGGCCACAGCCGGGAGACCTTAAGGCATTGCAACGGTGTTTGGGTTTTGCCAATGACTATAGAAAATTAATTAAAAATGTTTCCACTCATTAAAAGATCTCACAAAAAAAGCGGCCGATCCTTCTAATTGGCCAACTTCCGCCTGCAAGGATTTTGCTTCTTTAAAAACAGCTTTTTGCGCTGCCCCATCTTGATGCATCCCAATGTCGCATTACCATTTTGTGTAGATGCCTCTGAAGTAGGAGTTGGGGCAGTTCTTTCTCAGTACTCAGGTCAGCCTGAACGTTTGCACCCTTGTGCTTTCTTTTCTAAAAAGTTTTTACCAGCAGAACGTAATTATGATATAGGAAACAGGGAACTCTTGGCAGTTAAGATGGCTTTTGAGGAATGGAGGCATTGGTTGGAGGGCGGTGAGCATCCTGTCACTGTGTACACTGCTCATAAGAACCTTGATTATGTGGAAAAAGCGAAGAGACTCAATCCCAGACAGGCTCGATGGGCACTATTTTTTTCATGTTTCAATTTTACTATAACTTACAAGCCGGGAAGTAAAAATGTAAAAGCTGATGCTCTGTCCAGATGTTTTGATTCAGAGCTTGTGCAACCTGAGGTTCCAGTTTCTATAATTCCCAAAAATTGTGTGGTCGCTGCTACGGACATTCAGAATTTCTTAAACTTACCTAAATTATTGTCCTCTTTTCAGGAAAATTGTCCATCTGGGAAACCGTCAGACGTATATTATGCACCAATTCATCTACGTGTGCAGGTACTTCATCAATTTAATGATACCAAACTGGCAGGACATCCTGGCGAGACAAAAACTCTGGAACTATTGGCTCGTCATGTTTGATGGCCAACTATGAGGAGAGATTGTAAACTCTTTGTTGGTGAATGCAATATCTGTGCCAGAATTAAGGCCTCTAGGAGTGCCCCTAGAGGGAATCTGATGCCTTTGGCTATACCCCAGGTCCCCTGGACACATATTGCTATGGATTTTGTAGTAGATCTTCTGGTGGTATGAGTGTCATTTGGGTAGTCGTGGACCGATTCAGTAAGACGGCTAATTTCGTTCCTCTATGTAAATTGCCTTCTGGGAAGGAGTTGGCAGATTTATTAATTTAGCATATTGTTTGATTACATGGTATTACAGAGAACATTGTGTCTGACTGGGGAGTTCAGTTTGTTTCTTGATTCTGGCGATCATTTTGTTCTCAATTGGGAATTGCATTATCATTTTCATCAGGTTTCCATCCTGAGACCAACGGTCAGATGGAAAGGACAAATCAGTCCTTAGAACAGTATCTCAGGTGTTTCATGTCTGACCATCAGGAGACTTGGCTTAAGTTTTTGCCCTTCGCAGAATTTGCTTTTAACAATCTTTCCAGTTCTTCCACTAAATTGTCGCTATTCCAGGTAGTCACGGGCCGGAGTCCTAAGTTCATCTCCTTCTCCACTTCTCATTCTTCTCACCCAGTTTTAGAAGAATGGATCTCTCAGATGCAGACAGTTTGGGCTCAGGTCAGAGAGAATTTAGAAAAAGTAGTATCTCAGCAGAAACTTGATGTTGATTGCTATCGATCTCCAGAATATGAATTTTCAGCAGGAGATCTTGTCTGGGTCTCCACTCGCAACATTCCTCTTCGCCAACCATCTTTTAAGTTAGGTCCCAAATACATTGGTCCTTTTCCTGTGGCAGAAAAAATTAATGATGTAGTATATCGGGTGACTTTACCTTGGTCCATGAGAGGAGTGAGGTCATTTGATGTCTCTTTATTGATACCAGCAGCCAATGTTTCTTCTTCTGATCCCCCTCCTCTAATTGTGGTGGATGGGGAACCCAAGTATGAGATAGAAAGAATTTTGGATTCTCTGAAGTTTCATAATTCTCTACAATACTTGGTAGATTGGAAAGGTTATGGCCCAGAGGAGAGAAGTTGTGTTCCTGCACAGCAAGTCCATGCCGATGAATTAATTCAGGAATTTCATTGTCAACATCCTGATAAGCCAGGTAGGGAGTGTCTGGAGTCCACCCCTCGAGAGGGGGTGGGGGTAATGTAACAAACTTACCTGGTGTAGTCTCTGGAGGCTGCTCTGAGCAGCTGGAGGAAGCTTCCTCTTCCACTTTGGTCGTTCGCATCCCCGGCTTCCCTGTAGACGTGAATCAGCATGTTCGCATCCCCGGCTCCCTTGTAGATGTGGGTCAACGTGTTGTTTCTGGCAGTCTCTCTAGGACACACACAGCTCAGAACTGCCTTTATAGGTTAAGGAGGCGTGTCTGAAGTGTTTCAGCTGATTTCTGCGGTCAGCTGACACTTGCTGCAGGAATGTTGCTGATTGGTCTGATTTTCCTGGGGGCTTGGTCTGTGCTCTAGTCCTGCTATATAAATACTGGGCATTCAGTGAGATCTGCAGCAGCCCTGCAATTACTCACCTCCCTGGGATCCAGCACTGCTATTCTCCCTCCTCTGTTTTCCAACCCCCCCCCCCCTCCTTCCCGGGTGGCTATACCCCTATAGTGAGATAGTCATCTGCTGTCATTATGAAAATGGCAATCTCACCCAAGGGGTTCAGAGCCCCCAAGGACTAGAAGAAGAATCCTGGGGGAGGCGAGTTGAAATGCTCACTGTGCTGCAGGCTCTGCATTGTCCTCTGAGTGTCTACCCTGAGTAAGGTTCAGGATTACCTCCCTAAGCTTCTTTTTTTCCACCCCGATCCTGACTCAGGGTTACAGCCAGGGGGGGTTAAGCCTGGTACACACTTTCAATTATGATTGGCCAATCACTTACCAATTTTACCACCTCAATGTAGTATGAGGTTTTACCTACACTGTTCGTAGTATTCAATATCTGTTGGCCCTCATACTACATGGAGGCGATAAAATTGGTCAGTGAATGGCTAATCATACTTCAAAGTACAAGGCTTTAGCCTAGGCAGTGGTGACACACAGCCTTCTACCCCAGGGCACTCTGGGAGATCTGAGCCCATATGCAATTCCACTTTTCTGTTAGGTGATATTTTTACACTTTATCAATGAAATGCCTTTACAGCACCAGGGCCCATATGCAATTCACTTTTTCACTTGCATTTTCTCCTAGGTGATAATTTAAAACCTGCCAATAAAATGCATGTCAAGCTACCAGCAAGCAAGAAAATACTCAAAATAATTTTAATAGTACTTTCTCACCTACTTCTTGGTACTTTTTTAGTTGAAAAGTTCTGGAAGGATATTTTAAATTGAAGATGAAACATTATCTCCTAGGAGAAAACTCAGGTGAAAAAGTGAATTGCATATGGGCCCAGCTCTTAAATAGAAGATGGATAGGAGAAAACTCAGGAGAAAAAGTGAATAGAATAAGGGGCCCATATGCAGTTAACTTTTTCTACTGAATTTTCTCCCAGGAGATCATTTTTCATCTTCTATTTAAAATAATTTTCAGCACTCCGCAACTGCAAAAGTACCTACAAGTAAGTGAAAAGTAGTGTCAAAATTATTCTGAGTGTTTTCCTGCTTGTTGGTGGTTTAAAATGCATTTTATTGAGAATTTTGGAAATATCACCTAGGAGAAAGATTTAATTGCATATGGACCCCGATGTCTCTGCTAACTTCACAACAACAATCCCACAGTGATGCACCTTGCCAGACTCGCCACCTGTGATACATTAAAGAATGTAAATCAGGGTAAAGAAAGATTTTACAATGGGGAAACACTGACTTATATTCAGTAAAGTTGCCTTCATCTGTAGTTCACTTTCATAAATGTGTTCTCTTTCCCATGTTGCATAAACCTGTCCCTTGTCACACTTTTGTAAACAGACCTTTAATCTTTATTTACATGCTGCAAAATATTTCATTGGACAAAATCAGCACCTTTATTTTAATGTTTTCATAGCTTCAAATGCACTTTTGAGCAATCTGAGTTATAAAACAAGAGATTGCTTGATTTAATGGACTAATGGAGAGAAAAGTGGTGTTTCTACAGTGACGGTGTAGAGGTGAGTGACAATAACACCATGACAAATAAAACAATGCAGTGTAAGTGCTGGCATAAAGGAGAAATCAGAGGCATACAATAAGCTTTAAAAGTGACTCATTTTCCACTAAGTCAATAGGAGAACAGTGCACAGGGGTGACATCTCCTAATGCCAGCCGTTCAGCTGAACTTCCTGATTATGCCGGTTACTCTGAAACATTTCACCTGCACAAATAAAATGCCTGCTTTTGGGAAATCTCTTCTGGACATGTGATCATTTAGCACAGCTTGTTTCTTTACAATTCTATGAACAGAGGAAACCTTTGAAAGACAAAACGTTGTTATCTGAATGCTGTATGTTAATGGAATGGTAATCACAAGCCATCACAGTCAAGCTGCCTTTCACCCATCAAAGCACATTGTGGGAATATCTGTGGAAACTACATTTTATCTACAATCAAATCACAGAGATAGAAAATTGCTCAATTACAGAATACTTTTAATTTTACATAAATTAGGGACATACTTGGACTATTGCAAAAAATAAGCAGAGCAGCATAAAAATACAATCGTATGCAGTAGTGTAGCTAAGGCGCTAAGGGCTCCAGTATGAGTTTTACATTGGGTCATCTCAAGCACTCTGCACATAACTGATAAGGAGCAAAAAATCCTGCCAAAGACAGCCACAGTATCAGAGAGGTGTAAGCAGGGCAGAGGGACAGCTTGTTAATGACTACCACTATTCAAAGCACATGTAGAGGTAATCATTACCAGCACAGCACCAATGAAGAACCAATACAGCGGTTGAAGCAAGGCCTCTGGTGGGCAATTGCAACCTCTGCATCCCACATTGCTACACCATTGATGTTATAGTGCATTAGAATGTACAGTTACATAGATACAAGGCAGCAGAATTCATAATCATGTCTTGATAATTACCAGTACACCAATTCAGTTAGACACTTATTAACTATAATGATCTGGAGTGTGATGACTGGGGTCAGTGATTGCAGATAATGTTGAATCTATAATGCCCAGCAAAATATAATGAATAATAGTACATAAAGTGTAGACAGTATATAGGAAGCTCTGCAGGGTAGACAAGGCACAATATAATCTATATAATAGACCAGTGTAAGGTACTGTATTTTTCAAAGCAGTCCAAAATATATAAGATTAAGCCATAAATATATATGCTAAGGTACAAGGTAGTGTAGCATCACCAAGCAGATAAATGAGATTACAGTACATAGCGGCGAATCAGGAAAAAAGGGCGCAGGAGCCCTTATGGAAAAAAGGGCACTGCATTGGCGCCTATAATAAAAGCTGTGATTAGCAGCAGAAAAGGGAAATTTGGGTACCTGGCAGCCGCCGCTATCAGGCGCCTGCCAGAGCCAAAATGTACCCTTTTTGCCGCAAATCGCGGCTTTTTCTTTGCCACCAAGAAGCTAATTTTGGGCACTAGGAGGTGCCCAATTAGCGGCAATCATTCAACATTTCCTCATCCGCAAGCACCCGATAGAATCGCCAGGGGCTTGTCTGCGCCCTCCATGCAAAGCCGCAATTTGCATTTCCAAAAATCCACAGCGCCTGTGATTCTATCAGGATCCTGCAGATGCAGAAGTGTTGAATGATTGCCACTAATTTGGCGCTTACCTGCGCCCAAAATAAGCTTCTTATATGCAGTATCACGGCTTTACCTTAGGAAAGGGGGGTTAAGGGTTAGGAGAGTGGGTAGTGTTTGGTACCTGGGGAAGGTTAGGGTTAAGCACAAAGGGGAGGGGGTCTTAGGTTTAGGCACCACCGGGGGGGGGGAGGCTTAGGGTTAGGCACCACCGGGTGGGTCTTACGGTTAAGGCACCATGGAGTCTTAGGGTTAGGCACCACCAGGGGAGGTAAGGAGGGGGAACACCGAGAGCCCAATATAGTGTATTATGCACGGTAACTTATGGGTATAGAAGGAGAAGTATAATGTTATACTCACAAATCTGGGTTACCGTATCAGGCAACAACTTTGAGGGCAGGTGGGGAGTATTAGACCTGTCCCCACTCAGGCTTAAGAAGTCGCTCTCTGTAGATCGGAGAAAAAGGGAACCAAGTCCCCTCCACCAGGAGTGGACCCATTTATTGTACAGTTGTACAGAGGCGCCAAAAGTATAAAAGTAGGATAAAATGTTTGAAAAGAAAACAATGGGGGGGGGGGGGGGGTTATTGGTGGACTTACCTCCCCAAAATAGACACAGAAAGAAGTTGCTTAATTCAACAAAAGTGATTTATTTACATACTCCGGATAGATACAACGCGTTTCGTGGGCACATCCCACTTCATCAGGCAATAAAATTGAAGTACAATCAACTGTAGACAGAGACAAACATAAGTTTGACTGAATATCGGTACATAACATTAAAAACAAAGGTGATAAAACAACATTTTTTGTGTGGTGGTTAGTTGACTAGTATTGGGGATAAGTCTCCTTAATAAAGCATCAGGACATGATCATGAGACATGGGTGGTGGAGCATAAGGGTCTTTATATTTAGGTGGTATGGCAGTGATAGTGTAGAAAGGACCAGTTCCACAACTTCAAACTCAGACATCCCCGGGTTCTCTCCATGCAACAGCAAAAAATGCCAGGCCTGTAAATTTATCATCTCCACTCCCGAGTCCCGAACACACATCGACTGTTACAAAAAACACACCAGATCAAGAATCATATAAACTGCACTTCTAGATATGTCATATATGTCATATCTTGTCCTTGCAAATGACAGTATGTCGGCCGGACCACACAACAAGTGCGAGACAGGGTTGGACAGCACAAAATTAATATAATGAAAAATTATCCCCTTCAGTTTTTCACGACACTTCACAGCAAAACACAATAGTAACCCAGACTTGTTTAACCACTTCGGGACCGGCCGCCTAACCCCCCTTAGGGACCAGGGCATTTTGCGGTGGAGGGGGGTGTATGCGTTTGGGGGGTCGGGCGGCCAGATCCCGTATGTGGCTGGCTGGGCTGTCTCCCCCCTGTGTGGCCAAGTGTCCCCCCTGTGCGCAGCAACCATCACTTACCTTCCAGGCTCCAGCGATGAGCCTCAGTAGCCCCCTTCTTCTCCGGCCGGCATCTCCGCTCCAAATGACGCTCAGGTCGGGTCGCGGCTTGATGACGTCATCAAGCCGGGACCCGGCCCTGACGTCAGACGGAGCAGAGATGCCGGCCAGAGCAGAGGGGGGCGCGATCGTCGCTGGAACGGCAGGGAGGTGAGTGGATCCTCTTCTTTTCTCTCCTGCCGCCGCCGCTGTCAAAGTGATCACTACGATCCGACGGCGATTGTAGTGATCACGTGATTAGCAGCCATACGCGATGGCTGCTGATCACTGAGGGGATTGCCAGCTGTCATATGACAGCTTAATCTCCCAATCCGGTTGCCCACAATCGCGTCGGGAGCGGTTCTTTAGCGCGGACGTTGAATTAACGTCCGGTCTGAACTGTACCCACCCCCTGCCGGAAGTTGATTCAACCTGCGGCGGTCCCCAATAGGTTAAGATCACTATAATCGAAAAAATAAACAATGCACTACCAGATGCCTCAGACCAACTCAGAAATAGAGAGATGTACTTGATGCAAATTCTAAAAACACTAACTCCAAACGCCCTAAATGAACAGTTGGAAAAACTATACTAAAATTTTATATGTGAATATATATGGAAAAACACAATTCTTCACCGAAAACGATTTTTTTTAATGGCACTCTCTTTTATCCTTCTAAAATTCCTTTTTATGTTTTATGTTTTTTCCCCTTGATTTTATGCATGCCTTTTTCATCCTCATTTTACTATACAACATTATTTTTAATAAGATCTGCTACTAATATTATATATATATATATATATATATATATATATATATATATATATATATATATATATATATATATATATATATATAGTTTTACTGGATCAATATGCTTTCTTATTATTAATTTTAATATTGTGGTCTTAAGTCATATGATCTCTGGTAAATTTATACTGTCTCATGATCTCTGGTAAATACTGTATATATTGGCTACATATGTGACTTTTGCAGAACATGTTACACCATGTATATGAAGCATGCAACCTTATTTAGAACACATATGTCTGCATCCCCCCCCTTTTTTTTTCTCTTGCGAGTGATGTCACTTGGAGTTACCATGTAACTGCCTACTATAGGTCAATTACTGCAATTAACCTAATTACACCACCTATATAAAGCAGCCTCATTCAACACACAGTACAGAGGCGCTAAGCTTGTACTGAGAATGTATGAGGGAAGTCCATTTGGTGCGGACACTGGATAAATTATGTTTTTACTACTTTACTTAAACCAATGCTACCCACCCTGATCAACCCTCACTCACATACTATGCTCCACAGAGTTTTGTATGCAAAATAATGTTTTTTTTATTATGTATATATGTGTATAATATATATATATATATATATATATATATATATATATATATATATATATATATATATATATATATATATATATATATATATATATATATATATATATATATATATATATATATATATATATATATAGTTTTACTATCAATATGTTTGCTTTCTTATTATTAACTTTCTTATTGTGGTCTTAAGTCCATATGATCTCTGGTAAAGTTACACTATCTCATGATCTCTGGTAAATATCTATTGGCTGCATTCGTTGCATATGTGACCTATGCAGAACATGTTACACAATGTATATGAAGCATGCAACTTTATTCAGAACACATATGTCTGCATCCTTTGTTTTTTCATGCATATGAAGCATGTAATCCTATTCAAAACACAGATGTCTGTAATACTTTTTTTTTCCTCTACACTATCACTGCCATACCACCTAAATATATAGACCCTTTATGCTCCACCACCCATGTCTCATAACCATGTCCTGATGCTTTATTAAGGAGACGTATAACCAATACTAGTCAACTAACCACCACTGAAAAAATGTTTTATCACCTTTGTTTTTAATGTTATGTACTGATATTCAGTCAAACTTATGTTTGTCTCTGTCTACAGTTGATTGTACTCCAATTTTATTGCCTAATGAAGTGGGATGTGCCCACGAAACGCATTGCATCAATCCGGAGTATGTAAATAAATCACTTTTGTTGAATTAAGCAACTTCTTTCTGTGTCTATTTTGGGGAGGTAAGTCCACCACTAACCCCCCATTTTTCTCTTTTAAAACATTTTATCCTCCTACTATCCTACCACCAGGGGAGGGTTCTGTGTGAGAGTAGAGTGCAGTTTAGCTAAAGTAAAATAATGGAAAATATTACCGATATTTTACTATGAAATCCAGCAGTAGAATATCACTAATTGTAGTGATATTCTACTAGCGGAAATCCTGTGCGTCCTTTTTTCCAGGCGCCTTCATTTCATGTATGTATATAGTGGTGCTGCAGACATGGTAATGTAAATATTTGGCACTGTATATAGTGGAGCAATGTTGAGTACAATAAAGTATAACACATTGAACATGATGAATTGTACACACCACGGTACTGGGAAGTAGATGAAAGTAGAAAAATATAGTGCAATGTATACACTGATTGGACAAAATATTAAAACCACATACTTATTTTGTGTAATGCCAATTGTACACCTAAGATTAGCAGTGCAATACTGTAGGAACCAGCTTTCATATGACCCTGCCCCACTTTGCGGCGACAGGGTCATATGCATAGTGATGGTGTATGCATATGACCCTGTCACCACATCGTGGCCCAGGGGGCTTGGTTAGTGCTGGGCAGGAACTACATCACTGAGATTCCTTTCGGTCCGCCCATACATTCTGCATCACACTACGCTCTCATCGTTTACACTTACTGCATCGCCCACTGACTTGCATTGCTGCATAATCCGTGCTTTAGGCATGGATCATGCAGCAACGCGCTGCAGACTGAGTTGGGAGTGCAGCAATTTCAATAATTCCGGTGCACCGAGTCACATTGCGTGAAGTGTGCAAGTCTCCATAGACTTGCATAGCCTGCATATGACTGTCGGCAACGTGAACCTGGGCACTTGTGTTCTATTGCAGCATCTACTTTTAATTGTTTTACAGCAAAAAAAAAAACAAAAACAAAAAATGGTAGATGAACTAGGGCTTTGTACATTTAGAAATATTTTCTAAATGAAGGCTTGAGATTAAATTCAGATCATGAAAGGTTCCTCATGTAGGTCATCCCAGTAAAGATATCAGACCGGAAAGGTTGCCAGGGCCACTTTTGAATTAGTCTTCTTGTTTAAGGCAGAGCAAATAAAATTTCCAGCTTCCATTATTTTGGCAAGATTAACTCCCTGTAAAAAACAAACATGAGAAAAGACAATAACAATTTCTGTAAATAGATTGTTTCTCAATAATGTTCTAAATATACCATACATTTAAAGACCTGTATTTTATTTAAAGCCTTAGTTCAGGCTCAGAGTCATATTTCATATGCATGTTGTGTGGAATATATCATAATTTGTAAGACAAAAACTTTTGTGCATTGCTCAGAAAACATTTTTGCATTATACATGTTGTATTACCTGCCTGCCTAGGTTTGCAGTGGAAACACCCTGCAACATGGTCAGACTGTACTTTCTGGGAATGGTCCAAACTCCTCCCATTATACCATCATCACCTACAAGAGGTAGTGATGGAGAAGCTAAGACTGGTCATTAATCAGTCTTGTCCTGCAACAAAGAACCCTGTGTAGAGGAAAGAACTCCCACCCTCCTGGTAATGCAATACTTTGAACACATGATTCCTGGGTGACTGAATTTTTCAAAGGGTATTTCTTTGGAACTACTGCATCAAATGTTCTTCCTTACTATCAATAATAAAGGAAGGTGAACTAGGTTTGAATCATCTGTAGTGAAAATGTATCAGAATTCATCTTCAATTCAAGGTACCAAGGTTTGTTTTGATCGGTGCTGAATTGCTGCTGAGTGGAAACGCCTCATAAAGTGATAGACCTGTTTGAGAAGTGAAGTACATCAATCTGAAAAATGTATCTCTTTGTACTTTGGCTTATACTGAAAAAAATTGGGTCTATTTCTTGAATTGTGGGTAAAATATGTGCCTTTAAAGTACCCCTGAACTGGGGACTAAAAAATGAATGAAGCCCACAGTGGGTAGATTACCTTTTCAAAAGTTTCCTGGCGATGCTCATTTTCTCAACGTCTTCTTTCACTCAGGGCGCTGTGTAATCCAAGGCCAGCCCTGACTAACAGTAATATATTCTAATACGGTATGTCCAAAAAATGAAGAGAACTGAGTACAAGCTGTGCAATACAAGAATGTGTCAACCAACCTGTAACGATCGGTGTAACACAGAGAGGGTCTGATTATTGGGGATCTGCAGTATCACCAAGAATACAGATATATACCCGATTATTGATGATCTGCAGTATCACCGATAATCAGATATATTACTAACCTCTGGACACCTGAGAGATATGAGCGTTTGGTGCGACAGTAATACTTTGAGAACAATACCAGGAGGACAGGTACAAGACAGTAAGGAATACTGCTGGAGTAGTACCTTTCAACAGCCTGAGACTCTCCCGTGGGGAGGAGTCAGACTGGGAGAGGGAAGGACCAGAGCGTGAGTGACACCAATGGAAGGATGCCACTGACTGATCTGTGAACTATCTCTAACTGGGGAGATAGCTCTCAAGGTCGGACAAGCCAGGTCGGCAACACACTGACATACAAGGTACAAAGACAGGAGGCTGATTTGATAATCCTAAGGCAAGCAGGGTTTGGCAACAGAGTATCAGATATAGCGAAGTACCAAATCAGTGAACAGAAGA
This sequence comes from Hyperolius riggenbachi, assembly GCF_040937935.1. Lineage (NCBI taxonomy): Eukaryota > Metazoa > Chordata > Amphibia > Anura > Hyperoliidae > Hyperolius > Hyperolius riggenbachi. The sequence continues at coordinate 225,221,161 of NC_090649.1, forward strand.
GTGGTCAGGAAAGCAGATGGTCATAACAGAAAATAAACAATGCCTAGTCTTTGGTGTTAATCCCCGTGATCATCAACACCCTGGAACTAGTCTGAAGTATAACAGAATGATAACACAGATTCCTAATCTTTGGGTGTGAGGTCCTTGATCATCAACACCCTGGAACTAGCCTGAGGTATAACAGAATGATAACACAGATTCCTAATCTTTGGGTGTAAGGTCCTTGATCATCAACACCCTGGAACTAGTTTGAAGTATAACAGAATGATAACACAGATTCTGACAATAAGGTCTGAGTGCTACCACGTAGTGATCGCGACGGCAGACAACCAGTGAATGACCAGCACCCAGTATATATAGCCCAGCGCTCTCCAGCGCCTCCCCTAAGTGCTGGACCAATGGGAACTGGTACAATCATCAGCTGACCGGCTTGGTCAGCTGACTCCCTTCTGGCTGTCATAAAAGTTCTGCCTCTCAACGCGCGCGTCCTTCTGAACCTGTGTGGACTATCAGTCCCAGCCACACCAGACATGTCTTGCGTACCACCCGCCGCGCTGGACGCGGAATCCGCAGCACCGATATCAAGACATGTGGCGGTTTCTCCGCGTTCGGCCATACTAGCAGATGTAGGCCCACGCATGCAGACCGCCGCGTTGGACGCAGAAACAGCCGCCGCGTGCTCTCACACAACCATAATAAAAAAGGGGGGTTCTAGTGAGCACAGCAAAAATGTCTTATATATAATGGACATACAAATGTGCGTATCTAAAGGAGGACAAGATACAAGGAATAAAGGAAGAGATCTCACAATGCACTAATTGTATGGACAAACAAATACAACATTTTTATTGATCACTTTCATAAACAAAACAAAAAAGACTCACAATTGGGAAACCTTAAAGGGGAGGAGACAAAAACACTAAAACCATAAATGGGGAGGGGTGGCTGAGAAAGATATACAGCATATATACGGCTGAAGCATTGCAATATGAGCAGGGGAGGATAATATATTACAATATAAATACATAATAATATAATACAGCAATGCAGGCACCTGAAAAACTGATTGTCTCTGAGGAAGCTGGGCTTCTCCGGCGACGCACATGTCAGGCCTAGAGGGTGGTTGCAGCGAGCTGGAGCAGGACAGTGTGCAGGTACAATGGTGGTTTATATTCACTGTTTCTGGTAGTGCTCAGATCCTTATACGGAAACATTGACTGTGAGTGCATTCATATGCACATATGCTTTGTTCATTGCAGGATTTTTTTTTATTCTGGCGACTTTGCCCAGATTGCACCTTAACTACTGTATTGCACTTTGCACTTTTCTAGAGGCTTGCTGATAGATTGTTTTTTTATTGTACATTGATTGTCGTGATAGCTATTCAGGCCATTTTAGGTGGTCATCTGGACTGGTGACCTTATTGGTCTTATATATACTATGGACTAATTGCACAAAGCACTTTGTGTAACTTATGCCTTTATTGCACACACACATTATATATATATATATATATATATATATATATATATATATATATATATATATATATATATATATATATATATATATATATATATATATATATATATATAATTTTTCACAGCCACCCCTCCCCATTTATGGTTTTATAGTTCTCGTCTCCCCCCTTTTTTGGTTTGTTTATGAAAGTGATCAATAAAGAGTTTGTATTTGTATTTCCATTCAATTGGTACATTGTGAGATCTTTTCCTTTATAGTAGGTAGGTAGAGAAAAGTATCCGGGCACCAGTCACAGCACATGATGATTAAACAACCTTTAATTCATCCCCATAGTAATGACAAACAGAGTGTGGAGGCCTGACAGCCGTTTCACAGGATTAACCTGCTTCCTCAGAGGCAACCATTATGTTGCCTCTGAGAAAGCAGGTTAATCCTGTGAAATGGCTGTTGGGCCTCCACACTCTGTTTGTCATTAGAGATGGCCCAAACGGTACACCTGCAAATGGTTCCAGGCGAATTTTAGGTGGTTCGTGTTTTCTGCTCTATTAAGAACAACTTTGACCCTCTACATCACAGTCAGCAGGCACATTGTCGCCAATCAGACTACACTCACTCCTGGAGCCCCCTTATAAAAGGCAAGGTTCTCCTGCCGTTTTACTCACTCGTCTGCCTACAGTAATTAGTTAAGGGACAGTTGCTGACAGACTCTGCTAGGGAAAGCTTAGTTAGGCTCTTGTAGGCTTGTTAGCTTGCTCCTGGATAATTATTATTCCCTATATTGCACCCCACCACAGCTCCCTCGCTCCCTCCCAGGGAATTGTAGGATTTCAAAAGCCAGCTTACATACCTTGGCCGGGAATGGAACCCAGGTCTAGTGCTTTAGTAGGTAGCTCTCTTCACCACTATACCACCACCAACACTACATGCTGAAGCCAGCCTAGCATGTACCATTATGATATATCCAAGAGAAAAAATGAGCTTGCTTAGAGATTTGTAGCATTTCAAAAGCCAACTCGCATACATTGGCCAGGAATTGAACCCAGGCCTACCGCGTGGTAGGCTGCTATCCTAACCATTATACCACCAACACAACACACTACAATGCTACATGCTGAAGCCAGCCTAGCATGTACCATTATGATACAGTATATCCAAGAGAAAAATGACCTTGCTTAGGGATTTGTAGGATTTTAAAAGCCAACTCACATACATTGGCCAGGAATCGAACCCAGGTCTAGTGCTCGGTAGGCTGCTATCCTAACCATTATATCACCAACACAACACACTACAATGCTACATGCTGAAGCCAGCCTAGCATGTACCATTATGATATATCCAAGAGAAAAATGAGCTTGCTTAGGGATTTGTAGGATGTCAAAAGCCAACTCACATACATTGGCCAGGAATCAAATTCAGGCCTCAGCACACAAATGAACTTTACCTTCTTTTAGTGTCCTTAATAGGACACTCTGCCAGAGTTATCTGATCACTGCTGCGATCTTGTTTTTTTTAATTATTATTAGAAAGGCTTTTCCCTCCCTCCTTCCTCTCTCTGACTCCCTCCCCCCTGTGCCGGCCAAATCTCCATAGGGAGGCAATCGGCACTTATTCCCACCTCTCATAGGCATCAGCCTATGAGAGGGCTCCATCTGGCAGCCAATCCAGGGGACAGCCATGTGACGGGCATACAGTGCTGCAGGAGATCGCAGCGCTGTACAGAGGTAAACAAAGGGGAATTACTTCCTCTTTCGGCAGATCACAGAGCTCCGTGAAACGGCAGGGAACGATTGCGCATGCACGCACGCGTTCCCTGCCAAACTGCAGCTCCAGGACTTGATGCCAGTTGGCATTAGGCGATCCTGGGGCTGCCATCATGGTCACGCCCATAGGCATGACGCGGCCGTTAGGTAGGTAGTTAAAGGACCAGACAGAAATCACCAAGTGACACGATAATTTCTATAAAATGACATTTCACGGTAAATTAAATTACCAAAGGATCCATTGGTCAGAGACCCATTTTAAGAAATGTTCATTTCAATCAAAATACAGGCAGACCCCTGCTTACAAACAAGTTCCCTTCTGGGAGGTTATTTGAAAATTGAATCACATGACATGTGCATAAATTATTTACTTTTGGACAACTCTACATTTGGACTGTTTTTTTGGTTGATTTTTTAGGGGTTTTAATTTGACTACAACAGTTTATACAATACTGTAACATGTAACAGCAAAACTTTGTAATAACAATAGTACTGTGTATTTTGTACATGAAGAGGAGTTTGTTTGTTTGTATGCATGTACTGTATGTATGTATCTATGTATGTATGAAACATTCTAACTCAAACAGTTTGTAAGTAGTGGACTGTCTGTATATGGTTGTTTTAAAGCAATAGGATTAGCCATACTATAACAGGGCAAAAAAACAAAAAAAACAAAACATACATAAGTAGATAAATACTTATATATGTAATTACTTAACACATGTATTGTACTGTCCACGTTTTGATTTCAGTGAATGTTATATAGTAAATGAAGATAATTCTGTTCCTGGTGGGAACCATGTCTTTTGCCCACAGTTAAGGCTTAATCCTGATGTTGTTTCTGCCCTTTACTTTTTTCTTTTCTCCTCCAATCGCTGAGTGACCTCAGCCTTGCTTGTAAACACAAGTGAGCAGGGGATCGTGTTTCAGATATGCAGCTAGGCAGGGAAATAAATGGAAGAGGAGGAATATATTATAGATATAAAGAACCCCCAGCATGCAACTGTTTGGCACTGACTACTAAAGGTCCAGTGCTCCTTAAGTATGCGATAACGCTAAATCATAACAACAGAAAAAGTTTTGAATGCAGGATTAGCATCTTTATCACTTAATACACTCAGACCAGTTGCTGTTGAAATTTGATTTTTATGGTGACAATCCCACTTTAAGGAACAGGAAAACAAACACTTTCTACAATTAAAACTGCAGCTAATTAAAATTGTTTTTGCATTAAAAAAAGATCGGTTGTAAATTAACTCATGAGTGAGCAGTTATGTTTTATTTTGAATATTTTTCTTAGAAAGACATCGTTATGAGTCTAGGGTCACAGGGGTCTTTAAATATAAACCACAGTGTTTCTGTTTTTGTATTGAACTGTATTATTTGCACAGGCTAAGCAGTGGCAGAGTCTGTAGTGTTGCCAGCCGTGCATAATATTTGTGTTGTAACAAGAGCGTTCAGAAGAAAGATTAGTGCAATTTACTCTCTGTACATTGCCAGCCTGAGACAGGAGAACTTCCAGCATAATGGCAAAACAAATACATAAATTGACCTGATGAGTAGCTGACAGAATGGCTTTTTGTTCCTATCAGAAAGAATCATCAAATGGGCTATAGGATGTACATTTTATATAACACAAATACTTGGAGATAATCATGCATGAATAAGGCACTTTCAGATTTGCAGCTGTTCGTGCTGAAAGTGGTCTGTACATGATGCACTGTGCTTTCTGGGAAAAGAATACATAAGCTTTATACAAGGCATGCCCCTTAACCACTCTTACCCAGTATAGCCATAAACATTAAAGGAATACTATCGATACCCAAGTGTTCTAAAATGACAGTGTGCAAATAATGTAAGCGCTGCGGAATATGTAAGCGCTGCAGAATATGTTGGCGCTATATAAATAAAAAATAATAATGTCTAAGTAGCTGTGTAAACGTTTTCCTACTTTTCATGTTAAATATCAGAGGCAAAAGCTGTAATTTATTGAGGGTAGGATTTAGCTATATTGGGACAAATCAATTGCACAAGGGGTGTCTGCTTCAATGCACAGTCAGAGTTGCATATCAGACTACAGAAAGCAAATATCAAACATATCAAACTCTGAAAGCAAAAACTGTATGAAAAGTTGTGAGAATTGGTTACATTTCCTCTGCTCTCTTCAGACACATCAGTCAGAAACACAGGACACAGGAGCTGCAGCTGTTGGGATCTCTCTTCTCTGTCACACACAGAGCTACACATAGAGTTAACTGATCAAGTGTGAGGGGAATTTCCCCTCTCCTCATGGCTCAGTCAGCCGTCAGTTTTGGTGTCAGTAAATCTTGAAAGTATTTTGCTAACAGTAAACAAAGAAGTTAATACTAAAATGTATACACCAATACTTAGCAGCACTTCCCAAACAATTCCTGTGTCAATGGAAAAAAATATGTGAATCGATAGTATTACTTTAAAGTGACTATGGTGGGGGAAGTGTGTGTGTGTGTGTGTGTGTGTGTGTGTGCGCGCGTGTGTCCAATGGGATATGTTTTTCCCATATGCAAATTTACATATTTTAACCTCTTGAGGACTGCAGGGCTAAACCCCCCTAGTGACCAGACCATTTTGAGTAAAATTGGCCAGTGCAGCTTTAAGGCCAAGCTGCAGGGCCGCACAGTACAGCACACAAGTGATCCCCCCCCCTTTTCTCCCCACCAACAGAGCTCTCTGTTGGTGGGGTCTGATCGCTCCCCCCATGTTTATTTTTTTATTGTAAATATTATTGTTCCTTGCTTAAAAAAACAAAACTGTTTCTTTAAACCCTCTCCCTCCCCACAGCCAGCCAATTACAACGATCGGCTGTCATAGGCTTCTGCCTATGAGAGCCGATCGCTCTCTTGTCCCCCAGGGGGACAGCCGTGTCACACGGCTGTCCCCAGTGCAGCACTGCTGCTGATCGCAGCGCTGCACAGTCTAAATAGATGACGCCGTCTAACAGTCTCCCGAGCGCCAATAGGCACCTCGGAGACTGAAGGTGGGGCGGAGTTATATATATATATATATATATATATATATATATATATATATATATATATATATGTGTATGTATACTTTGTATAAATAAAGATCAATGCACAATCGAGAGAAACACACAGCTACAGGGCTTGTGTGAGCTCTTTGATGCCGCCACCGCAAGCCTGCGCTGAGCAATTAGCCGGTCAGGTTACCATGGAAACTGGCAACAATAGGTGTCCGTTTCATTGCCGGCATAGAAAAGAGGGTCCTTGGCGGCCGGGCAGCGTAACTACACGCAGCTGCTCGGAATAACGTTCCACCCTGCACGGAGGAGGCTGCGACTATTACTTTACGTCGGCTGCTGTGCTCAGTAACTGCTCTTTAGAGCAGTTACGAGGTGGGAGAATGGAACAGAAATGGCCAGAGGGGTGGATTATAACGAGATCTCTCACACCACTACAATCATCCTCCCTATTGAAGAATGGTTTGAACTAACTTGGCGTCAGAAAGGTACACCTTCTGACGTGAATACAAGTCTCTAAATGTTTATTGCCTGCAAACAAAAACATTCAAATAAGAGTGCATAATGCGGAAAAACAGTCCTCCATGAACAAATATGAATGCTAAAAGGTTTAAAAACAAGGTTTTTAGCAATAGTGCCCCTTTAAATGAGAGGCAGCCTAGGGGAAAATCCCCCCCCCCCCTTCTCCCTTGGCCAATCCTCCCCTGCGGTTTTGTCAGATTTTAACTGCTTTTCTTTTTTCGCTGAAGTGGTCCTTTTCTTTCAGTTATAGCTGAGAGCAACTGATTAAACAGTTTTTTTAAAGTAATATCCACGTTTTTCTATGGCTCAGTTCCCACTGTATATGTTTTAACAGAAGCTTTTTCACAATGCACTGTTATGGGAAGAACTTATACCAATGCATACCAACACATTAAGTGTAAAAAGACCCTAACTCTTCTGGTATAACCAGTGACCCCTAAGCTTGCCTGCTCTAGTTTTACCTAAATTGAGAATTTCTCCTGCTGGGGTTCCTCCTGCCTATAAAAGTAGGGCTTTAAATGTGGCCACTAATGATCCAATCCACCAGACAATCAATTGTTTCCAATCACCACTATAATTGATCAGAAATGATTGATCATGCCAGGTTAACAAACAGAATCATGTTGACTGATGCAATCAGATTAATAGGATCAATTGGAAAAATGGATTGATCCCACTAATTTGATCAGATAGCGAATTGTTGTTTTTTAGTGTGAACAATCAATCGTTTGCAATCAATTACAGCAGAGGAAACAATTGATCAGCTGTCAGATTGGATTATTAGTGGCCACCTGTAGGCATCAGGTTATGTCTTCTGTTGACTGATAAAAGGGCTGCAGTGCTGCACTAGGAGACTAGGAACAGCTCCCCTCAGGCTAGAATAGCACACAATCTCTCTGCAGAGAGTTTTCTAGATGAGGATATTTAATGCATTATGTGTTGCATCTAATATTACATAGATGTGTGACTCGCACAGTTTTTGAGGATGGTGGCTGGATAGTGTAATGGTTAAGGGCTCTGCCTCTGAAGCAGGAGACCAGGGTTCGAATCTCAGCTCTGCCTGTTCAGTAAGCCAGCACCTATTCAGCAGGAGACCTTTGGCAAGTCTCCCGAACACTGCCACTGCCTATAGAGCACGTCCTAGTGGCTGCAGCTCTGGCGCTTTGAGTTCGCCAGGAGAAAAGTGCGATATAAGTGTTTGTCATTTTACTGTGTCTACGGTTGGGCATCCTATCAGCATGTTGCTATGGGTCTCTGGGTTGCACCCAGCACTTTCTTTTTTGTTAAGAGTTATACACTAAAGTGAAGAAAGCATGCAAATGTCCAAAGTGTACCGTGTGAATGTTAAGTCCACTTAGCATGTATAGCACATCTTCTGTTGCTACATTCCCGGTTGAGCCCCTTGCATAAGGACATCCACCAAGACCAGCCACTGCGCAGTCCACGGTGCTAATTCCCGTCTGGCAGAAAAAAAATTAAACATGATATAAAATAGATAAATTGATGGGAAAGTTCTAAGAGGCATTCAAAGGTAGCATTTCCCTGGCTGAACATGGGAATGGGAATGCATGAAAAAGACTAAAAAATATAAACATTTGGCCATTTGTATTCACAAAGCATAGGTATTTAATAGCTGAATACTGATGCTGAAATTAAGCATCCAGGAGCTGACATATTAGTCCCATCTACTAAATAACTTGAGAACCAGCATTATTGATGTAACAGCCGAGCACTGAGAGTCCGGAACAGCGGCCAATTGAGCATATTTACACTTGTACTTTCTACAAGTTTTTTTTTTTTTTTTTCGTCCAGGGAGTCTTGACATCAACAGCAAACGACACAAACCTCTAAAAAAAATTGACACAAACCTCTGAAAAGGTATGCAGTGGTGTTAAAGAAGACAATTCAATATGCATAAGGCCCGGTTAACACTGTCCTTAAAAATGGACGGTTTAGCATGCTGTAATGGAATGGATGAGAATGGGTGCAAACGGATCCAATGTTAACCAATGGATCCATTCACATTGGTCCATTTTGAACAGATCCCTTTGGTCTGCTCTGCTGCACGGACCATACATTTAGGTGGGCAGTGATTTTCCCAGAACAAGAGATGTGTTGCATTGCACTGTGCCAACAAAATAGAGAGTCACGGATGGAAAACTGATTCGTTCTACGGATCAGTTTTTACACGGATAAGTTCTATCTATGCCAGTGTGAACTGCCACGTCTTTATTTTTCCATATTCAGGCCGCACGTGACTACCAGCATATATAGCAGTGGGATGTGTGTGTGATGTCATACATGCGCCCCTCTGCTATAAAGCCGGCAACCACATGGGGGGCAAATGTGGAAGTACAAGGATAGTGGCAGCGCGGATAGTGGCAATAAAACTGCATGGGTGCTGGAGGTACATAAAACCTTAGGAGTACAATGATCTGGGGCAGTGAGGCGGTGTCACAAGGCCGAGTCCCACAAGATTTCATGCTGAATTTGATTGGAAATCAGCCTGCGGTTTATGGCAGCCAACAGATCTCTCGCCAATCAGATTCGGTCAGAGAGGGAGCGGTCTCTTGGTCGATTGTGCGACAAAATTGCTAGCTGTAATGGGTACCTTTAGAGTTGGTATGAGCTTTTATCTTTTTTCCTTTGATTTGTCCTCTGTGACTTTTAAAATGTTTTTCTGTGACTGATTTCTTCATACATACACACTAATGAAGTTAATTTACATGAGAATGTATTATATTAACTCCAAGATAGAATGCAGATTTTTTTTTTTGCACAAAACATGATTTTTCTGCATTCCATTGACTTGAATTAAATGTGAATTCCCCCCCCCCCCCAAAAAAAAAATACAAACAAACTGTCAAACTATTTTAAAATCGCAAATTGTATGAAAATAAGAGATACAGAAGGTATTAATGGCAATGTACAAGTTTAATTGATCACTGTTACTTAATATTTTTGTTCAGCTTTAAGACTGCAGTTCTACACAACAGGGTTGCTATAAAAAGAAAGAAAAAGATTGAACTTAAATGCGTACCTGTAATGCTGTAAGAATATTGGCAAGAGCTTGGCCATAAGTATCATGACAGTGGACAGCCAGAGCATGAAGCGGAACCTCTTTCAACACAGCTTCAAGCATTTTCTTAATGCTTCCTGGTGTTCCAACTCCAATAGTATCTCCAAGGGAAATTTCACTGCAGCCCATGCCATAGAGTCGCTTTGATACCTATACAACAGATTGCACATTTGCAGCCTTATTAGTTTTAGTAGAATAAAGAAAGTCTTTTACAGCTGTAACATTCAAATTCATGTAAATGTTGGCACAGTAATTAACGCAACAACAGACAAAAATATGTGTGCTCTATTGCTTTCATCTAGGCAGTGGCGTAACTAAGGAACTTGGGGTCCTGGTGCGAGTTTTACATGGGGCCACAAGCGCTGTATTGATATGGAGCCCTCAAACCTAGCAAGGACAGCTACAGTGCCAGAGATGTGTAATCAGAGTAAGAAAATAGCTGGTTAAAGGGCTACTGAAGAGAGATTTATATGGAGGCTGTCATGTTTATTTCCAAAGCAATACCAGTTGCCTGGCAGCCCTGCTGATCCTCTGCCTCTAATACTATTAGCCATAGCCCCTGAACAAGCATGAAGCTGATCAGGTGTTTCAGACTTTAAAGTCAGATCTGACAAGACTAGCTGCATGCTTGTTTCTGGTGTTATTCAGATACTACTGCAGAGAAATAGACCAGCAGGGCTGCCAGGCAACTGGTATTGATTAAAAGGAAATACATATGGCAGCCTCCGTATACCTCTTACTTCAGTTCCCCTTTAAGGATTACCAGCATTTAACCCACATATAGTGGTGCTCCTTATCAGCATATCTCCAGTAAAAAGCTAATAAGATGGATGAAGGAGAGCCTCTAGGGGCCCTGGTGCGGTAGCAACCTCTGCATCCCCTATTGCTACGCCACTGCATCTAGGTAATTGAAAGCTTTATCACTTATTTTTTTCACAAAGTAAGAGAATGAGAAAAAGTTGTAAGCCAATTAGCCAGTTTTAGACTACAGAACACATAGATGAATAACTGATTAGAATGAAGACAAGATAGTCTTACTATTGCATTTAGTGATTATATTCCTGACATATTCCAGGAGGATACACAATTGAAAAGGGTAAAGAAGAGGAACACCCACAAACAGCACCAGACTAATGAGTATCAAAAATATAACAATCTTTATTGTATTCCAGAAAACACCATCAGAAATAAAAACATTTAAAAAAGGTCATAACACATGACCAACCGGGTCTCTCAATCCCATACAATATTGAATAAGAACATATAATGAAAACACCTGGCTTCAAAGCAAAATATAGATCAATTTCAACACCTAGCTGCTAGAGTAATAGTGGGATAGGCAGAATCGCCTCAAATAGTTAAATTAGTGTAGAAACCACAAAAAGTTATATTAAATATACCTATGTATCTAAAATGATCATGAAATAAGTAAATGTTTAAGTGGAAGTGGGTAATATGTGCAAATAAGCTGTTATGGATAAAGTGCACGATGAAACGCCATAGCGTAGAAGGGTAAGGGAAAGCCAGGTATATCAGCCTATACCAGGTAAAGGTAGGTTGCGCAATAACCAGTGAGATGAAAAAACAAACTGTGGAACTTACGTGAGGGATTGAAGAAGCTAGTGCAGCTAGCCAGACGCCAGGGAGGGAGAGGAGAGATGCCCGACAGAGCAGCCTTAGTGCACCACGCGGGCTCAACCCGCTTCAGAGGAGGCTTCTCTGCCTATCCCACTATTACTCTAGCAGCTAGGTGTTGAAATTGATCTATATTTTGCTTTGAAGCCAGGTGTTTTCATTATATGTTCTTATTCAATATTGTATGGGATTGAGAGACCCGGTTGGTCATGTGTTATGACCTTTTTTAAATGTTTTTATTTCTGATGGTGTTTTCTGGAATACAATAAAGATTGTTATATTTTTGATACTCATTAGTCTGGTGCTGTTTGTGGGGGTTCCTCTTCTTTACCCTTTTCAATTGTGTATCCTCCCCTGCTCCCCCCTAGCACATTCTAATTAACTGATAAATTGTTTTGAAAGGTTATATATACCGGTATATATAATATCATTTTGCATGGTGCTGGTCCCAAACTTTTTTGAGTAAATATTCCAGGAGGAGTCTGACTATGTCAGTTGTAAATCACTACTAATTGGAGCTCAACATCTGAAATAAATATGGATCATTAAATCTCAATAACCTTGTATAGATATAAATCAGTAAAAATATCCACATGCACCATGCCAACAAATTAAATCATCCAAATCACATATAAAATAATTAACTATACCCAATATGCACCCAGCATATAGATATAAGAATATATGAGCTTTATTATCACAAAAAAATATACAAAAGACTAACAGATGAGTGCATGAAAAAAGGGCATAGTGAAAAAAGGGCTTGGCTTGATAACGAAATGGCACAGGGGATAACGGAATCTGATAATGATAAACATGGTTGTCAAACTTGGTTTAACTATAAATACCATTGTAATTACAGATGGAAAATAATAATGAAAAAAAATTAACGTTAAAAAACATTACGTAATTCAACAATACAGGTTAACCCAACCCTACTCTCACACAGAACCCTCCCCTGGTGGTGCCTAAAACTAACCACTCCCCTGGTGGTGCCTAACCCTAATTATTCCCCCGGTGGTGCCTAACCCTAACCACCCCCCTGGTGGTGCCTAACCCTAACCACTCACCCTGGTGTTGCCTAACCCTAACCACTCCCTCTGCAGAAACACCCTTTTACACATAGAAACGATAATATATTTGATAAAGTAAAATCTGTACATATAAACAAAATAATATGACCAACTATAACGTTGCAAGCTTATAAAATTAACTAATTAAAAAAGTACCATGTTCTTATGTTGTTAACAATATTTTCCATGGCGCTATTTTTTCTGCTTTTTTTCGCCGTATTAACGAACATTGCATTAAAGTCTATGGTGGCACCCTTTTCGTCCACCCTAGTCCTGCGCCCTTTTTCCCTGCTACCATATTAGACAGATAACGCTATATCATACTAAACAACACAATGGGCATGATTCACAAAGCTTTTTCACCTGGTTTCCTCTGTTTTGACCTTATTTATGTTACTTTTTTAACCACTTGTCGACCTCCCACAGCCCATGGGCGGCGGCAAAGTGGACGCCTTAAGGACCGCAATACGCCTGTCGGTGGCGGGTACTTAAGGCGTGTCCGGGGAGCGATCGCATCATTGCCGCTGCCGCCGGCAAAAGGTCCCGCCCACCTGGCCCGATACCCCGCCGGCCAATTAGCAGCACCAGCGGGGTTTGAATCGGTGATCTGGGCCAATAGAAATGTATAATACGCTTTGTTTACATGACAAAGTGTATTATACAGGCTGCCTCCCTCCTCCTCCGCACTCTTCGTCTAGCGACCATCGTAGGAGGAGGCAGCCCTGTCAGTAAGCACCACAACACCTCTTTTCTCACCCACAGACCCCCCGATTGCCCACCCCAGCCCTCAGGACCCTCCCTGACCACCCCAGCACACCAGCGTTTACAACCAAGCACCCCCCTATAAAACCATCAATCACCCCCTGCCACTATCTGCCGATGCTATCATTTAGGTTAGGTCCCTAACTGCCCCCTAGGTTCCCTTGATCACCCCCCCTACCCTCAGATCCCCTTAGACCACCCCCTGTATACTCTATACTACTGTATACATCTGCCTTACCCACTGATCACCTGTCTATCACCTGTCTGTCACCTGTCTATCACCCCTTCTCACCACCACCCATCAGAGCAGACCCTAAACTGTCCCTTAGGGGCATCTGATCACCCACCCAGACCCTCAGATTGCCCTCAGACCCCCCCTCATGATAACCTCCCCAGTGCATTGTTTACATCTATTCTCCCCTGTAATCACTCACTGATCTCCCATCAGTCACCCCCTGTGTCTGCCACCCATCAGATCAGGACCCAATCTGCCCCGTGCGGGCACCTAATCAACCCCCCTCACCCTCAGATGGCCCTTAGACCCCCACCCCCACTACCCCCAATCACCTTCCCAGTGCATTGTATTTGATTGTGCTGTAATTGTATTTAATTGTGCTGTAATTGTATTTGATTGTGCTAACATTGCATTTGATTGTGCTGACATCGTATTTGATTGTCCCATACTTGTATTTGATTGTTCCGTGATCGGCTGTGATTGCCCTGTGATTGGCCTGTGATTGGCTTTGATTGTCGCGTGATTGGCTTTGATTGTCCCGTGATTGGCTTTGATTGCCCTGTGATTGGACTGTGATTGTCCCGCGATTGCCCTGTGATTGGCTTTGATTGGCTTTGTTTTCTCGTGATTGGCTTTGATTGTCCTGTGATTGTTTCTGATTGCCTCTGATTCCCCACTCGCCACCACCCCCGTCACTATCCTAGTGATCTAAAAACAGTGATCAGTGAAAACTGTCACTTTTTTAGTATCACTAGTGTTAGCAGTTAGGCCAGTTAGCTAGGCCCCTTTGTTAGTGTCAGTTAGTGCTCAGCCCACTGCACCACAGTCACTAATTAGCGTCATCACTGTCGCTAATCAACATTGTTACTATATAGTATCTGTAAGTGATCATTACTGATCGCAGTCAGATCTATTAGGGTCAATAGGATCCACTAAAAACGCAGTGTTTCCCCGATTAGGTCTGATCGTTCGCCTGCACTTGCGTTCAGCCCACCCCACCGCAGTGACAGAATTTTTTTTTCTGATCACTGCAAAAACCATTGTACACTAGCTGTGCACTGTAAACATCAGTTTTGATTTTTTTTTCAAAACTCAGTGACCACAGCTTTCTACCTCTCAAATACTCCCTTTCGCTAGGTAGGTGCTCCATTTCCTGGGTAGTCTCAGAGGAATACCCCCTAAATTTAGCAGTCCACCATGGCAAGAAAGGGGTATTACGATGATGAGGTGTTCAGGTACATGGCCCAGTCGGATGAGGACGATTGGGACAAAACCATTCGACGAATCATCTGGGTCAGAGTTTGAACCTGAATTGAGCAGTGTCTCACTGACCGATAGCGATGATGAGGTTGAGGTCCCGGCTAGAGCCAGGCGTACCACACCCCGTGTCATTGGACTGCAGGTGGCGCAGGATCAGCCTCAAGGGCAGCAGATGCTCATGCTGGTCTGAGATTTCATGGTGGGGCAGGCACCAGCAGCACAGCATCTCCTGGACCTAGAACCAGTACTTCCGTACACCCTGGTGAAGTGGCGAGCACCAGCATGGAAGTTGAAACTGGTTCGGTGGCACGTGCAGTAACACCCTAGTCGCAGCCACCAAGTAGACGGGCCCGTACTACCCCTAGTTTACCAGAGGTACTGGCAAATCCAAATTGGCAATCCCCTGATACCGCCACACCCGTACTGCCCCCTTCAGTCTGGAGTCCAGGTGGAGACAGATAATCTAGGATCGCTCCCCTAGACTTTTTTTATCTGTTCATCACCCAGGATCTCTTAGACCTAGTCGTGGCAGAGACCAACCGTAAAGCCACACAATTTCTAACCGCCAATCCGAATGTCCCCCTTGCCCAGCCATTTCAGTGGAAACCAGTCCAAGTTTCCGAAATTAAAAATTTTTTTGGCCTTCTCTTACACATGGGACTAATCAAACAAAATGTGTTGCGGTCTTATTGGTCTACGGACCCATCGCAACATGTTCCCTTGTATTCTGCTGCCATGTCCAGGACACGATTTGAGAACATCCTGCGCTTCCTGCACTTCAATGATGACGAAACCTGTCATCAACGTTACCATCCTGCTTTTGACCGGCTCCACAAAATTCGGCCCCTCATAGACCACCTGTCATCAAAATTTGCAGATGCTTATACCCCTGAACAGCAAATCTGTGTAGACGAGTCCCTCATACGTTTTACCGGGCGCCTTGGCATCAAACAGTACATCCCAAGCAAGCGTGCCCGGTATGGGGTGAAACTGTATAAGCTCTGTGAAAGGGCCACAGGCTATACATCTTATTTTAGGGTCTATGAGGGAAAAGACTCCAAATTGGAGCCGGTCGGATGCCCTGACTACCTGGGGAGCAGTGGAAAGGTTGTGTGGGACTTGGCGTCACCCTTGTTCCAGAAGGGGTACCATCTTTATGTGGACAATTACTACTCAAGTGTGGCCCTCTATCAGCACTTAAAAATAGAACAAATCCGATGCTGTGGCACCATGCGGCCTAGTCGCCGGGGCTTCCCCCAATGGCTCATTACCACCAAACTTCAATGGGGGCAGAGGGCCGTCTTGAGTGCTGACGACCTGCTCGCGGTAAAATGGAAGGACAAGAGGGACGTTTACTTTCTGTCCACCATTCACGCAGACACGACAGTTCAAATTCAACGGCGAACTGAGGTCATTGAAAAAACCTTTGTCGTCCACGAGTATAATACCAACATGGGAGGGGTGGACTTCAATGACCAGAGGTTAGTGCCCTATTTACTTTCCCGCAAAACAAGATGCTGGTATAAAGAAGTATCTTTTTATCTAATTCAATTGGCAGTTTACAACAGCTTTGTTCTCTACAGTAAGGCTGGGAGAACTGGGTCGTTTCTTCAATTTCAGAGACAGATCACTATGGAACTCCTGTATCCAGGTGTCCGGGCCCAACCCCAATATGCAACTAGCCAGCTGCATGGAAGGCATTACGCCTATCCGATTCCGAGTACCCCAGGTCACCGAATACGAAGAAAACGTTGTCGTGTCTGCAGCAGGGCTGGAACAAGGCGTGACACCCGCTGCCCTGACCAGCCTGGCCTATGCCTAGGGGCGTGTTTTGAGAGGTACCACGAGCAGGTACACGATTAGAGAGTAGGGAACTACAGACACAGCGGTAGGCACACAAAGGTCTCTCAGTACTATTTCACACTGCTACGATGCGTTAGGGCAAAATGCCTAGCGAAAGTGATACTTTGCGGTTCCCCCCTATGCCGGAAGTGCTTGACTTAATGCTAGTGCATGCCTATGTTACTGCGTGGCTTCTGTGGCAATTTCGATCGGCCCGGAAGTCATGTTAGTCTATGGCGACGCAGTTCATTACTAGGCCGAATGCTACTCTTGTGGTATTCCCTGAAGGTCTGTTTTGGACGATACGGTGCGGCGGGCTCGACCCACCGGATATGTCAATATGCAGTGTGAAACCAAACATCGGGTTTCCAGAGACCTTAATACACAGGGCTGCCAGAAACCTCTCCTTTCACTTGGGACAAAATGCGGAATGTACTTCGCCACAACTCTGTGCGATTTGCACTTCGCACATTGTCCCATGGGGGAGGAGAGGTTTGTCCACGGGAGGTAAGTTAAAAAAACAAAAAACAAACAACAGGTAAGCAAAAAAGTTAATGTTTGGTTCGCAATGTTAAGGTTTTGATTAAAAAAGTTCAAAGTTTATTGATGTTAATGAAGTAATTGCTTTGCTGCTTGCTTGTTTTTTGTATTTTTTTTCTCTTTTTCCATCCATTAACCACTTAAGGACCGCAGTCTTTTCACCCCTTAAGAACCAGAGCCTTTTTTTCCATTCAGACCACTGCAGCTTTAATGGTTTATTGCTCAGTCATACAAGCTACCATCTAAATGAATTTTCCCTCCTTTTCTTGTCACTAATAAAGCTTTCTTTTGGTGCTATTTGATTGCTGCTGCGATTTTTACTTTTTATTATATTCATCAAAAAAGACATGAATTTTGGCAAAAAAATGATTTTTTTAACTTTCTGTGCTGACATTTTTCAAATAAAGTAAAATTTCTATATACATGCAGCGCGAAAAATGTGGACAAACATGTTTTTGATTAAAAAAAACCCATTCAGGCCTAGTGCACACCAGAGCGGTTCGGCTGCAGTTTGCGATCCGCTTGCGGGTGCGGATCCGCTAGGGTAATGTATTTCAATGGGCTGGTGCACACCAGAGCGGGAGGCGTTTTGCAGAAACGCATACTCCCGGGCTGCTGCAGATTTTATATTGCGGATGCGTTTCTGCCTCAATGTTAAGCATAGGAAAAACGCAAACCGCTCTGAAAAACGGCACTTCAGAGCGGTTTGCCAGGCGTTTTTTGTTACAGTAGC